>NW_026060328.1:0-276069 GCF_024139225.1 Suncus etruscus | reverse complement strand
CTGTTGTTCCAGATCTTTAAGAAGGTCCCTTAAGCTGCTAAGGTAGGGCAGGTTGGGGGGCGCTGGGTGTGGATCCGAGTGTCAGGGTGACGTGGCAAGAGGCCTTTCCATGGGGGAGAGGGTTTTGGGGTGCGGGTTGGGCCTGGGGGTCCAGGGAGGAGGGAGGGTGGAGGACTATGAGGATGGAGGGGCTGGGATGAAGGGTGGGAGGTGGAAGATTTGAGGGTGCAGGATGGAGGACTTGGAGGATGGAGGAGCTAGGGATGGAGGGTGAAGGGTGAAAGGGGTTGGAGGGACTAAGGATGGAGAAGCTGGGGATGAGGATTTCAGGGAGCAAGATGGAGGATGGAGGGGCTGAGGATGAAGGAGCTCGGGATGGAGAACTTGAGGTTGGAGGATAGGAGGAAGAAGGAGCAGGACCTGGGGATGGAGGATGGAAGGTGGAAGGAAGGTGGAGGAGCTGAGGATGGAGCACTTGAAGGTGCAGGATGGAGGATGGAGGGGCTGGAAATGGAGCACTTGAGAGTGGAGGCCCCGAGGATGGAGGCACCGAGGATGCAGGCTCGCAGAGGACACAGTCTGGGGTCGGTGAGGATGAGGTGACAGCCTGCAGCTACCTGGGCCGGGGAAGGAATTGCAGGCCAGGAGACCCAGGGTGGGGTGTGAGTGGGGGCACTTGGGGTGCAGCACTCCTGAACCTCCAGCTGAGACCCCCAAACCCACGTCCCTGTGCCCTTCCCTTCCTCCCAACATCCCATCCCCCTCCTGCTCCACTCTTCCCCCACCTCCCCACACTGCAGCACCTCGGAATGGGATGCAGAGGATGAGGAGGTAGGTGGCGAGGAAGGTTGACTCGGTAGGCCCCCCAGGCCCCAAAGATGGGGATGAGAATGGGGACAGTGGCCAGGGTGGGGAGTGGCTGAGCCTGGCACTGTCAATGCCTCCCCAGGACTAGCACTTGGGTTGCTCTTGTTTACCTGCCCGCTCCCTGGGGCAGCACTGGTCGTCTCTGGGCTCCTGGCAACCCCAGCTAGGCTTGGCTTGGTGTTACAGAGATGGGCCCAAGCTCTGTCCTCTTCCCCTCCATCCCCCAGGATTTGGGGGTGCCGCTGAGTGGATGTGGACACTGGCCAGCTCCTAAAAAAGGATCCCCCTCTGCATGTGGGTGGTCCCCTGTCTGTCTCCCCAGCCCGAAGTAGACAAAACGCTGCCCCGGTTCCTTCTGGTCCTGGAAGCTATTTATGGAATGGGCCATGGGAGAGGACACCGCTTTTAGCTTCCCCTGCATGGATGTAAAGCCTCTGTCTTCCTTGTCATTCAGTCGCCTTCACAGCTTCTCCAGGTGCCACTTGGTTTCTTATGACAGGCCTTTTATAGGCGGAGTGGGAGCCGGCCAGAAGCCAGGAAGGTCCAAGAGAGGAAGGAGGCCCTGCTGCCTGGGTCATCCTTTCTGCCCTTGCCCACCCTCATTGGTCCCTCGGTCCCCCCAAGGGGCCGGGGCTTGCCCCTGGCTGTCCCCAAACCACCTGTCCCCCAGTGGGAGGAGGAAACCCCCCTGAGGTTCTCCTCTGGGCCTGCAGTGAAATTTTGCCTTCCCCTCTCTCCCTTTCCCTGCAGTTCTTCATCCTGGGGCTCTAATGGCCCCCATCCAAGTGCTTCTGGTCGTCTTCCTCTTCCTCCTCTGGCCTTTTGCCCTGCTGCAAGTGGCCGGGTTGAGCAAGGAGCAGGTCCGGGAACCCTTTTTGGGATGGAGGAAGTAAGTAGGCCACCAGCCCCCGGACTCAGGTCCTGCCCGTCCTGCCATGATAGTGCTCCCTGGTGAAGAAGTAGGGTCTAGGGAGAGTTTGGTGCCCACTCCAGTCCACCCAGGAGGCTGCAGTAAGGCCATCGTGCTGAGTTAGTCCCCACATTTCCCTCCTCTGGGTGAGTGATCCTCCCAAAATACCCAAAATGCCTGCCAGCTACTTGGCCCCTTGGCGCAGGGAATTGAGGGTGCCAAAAAGTGTGTCCTGACAGTGACATGAGAGACAGTGTTTTTGTTTGTTTTGGGCCATACCCAGTGGCAGTGCTCAGGGGTTACTCCTGGCTCTGTGCTCAGAAATCACTCCTGGTATGCTGGGGAGACCATATGAGATGCCAGGGATTGAAACAGATTCTGTCCCGGGTAAGGCAAGGCAGACACCCTACTGCTGTGCTATCACTCCAGCCTCAGAGAGAGAGCTAGGTTGTATCCCCAGAACCACATATAAGGTTTCCTGAACACATCCAGATATGGCCCAAATTTTTAAGGTGGGGGAGTCTGTTTCTCTTATACCTACAATTTGGGGGGAGTGGAGGTCAGACAAACCATCAAATCCCTTTATGTCCCACAGGACCATGTGTCACAATGGGATGCTTGGTTTCAGCCGCCTGTTTCTCTTCCTCCAGATTCGAGTTCGAGGCCAGTAGGCCTCTCGCCTTCAAGCCCCTGTCCTTGTGGCTGCTCCCCATCGACCTTCTTTGACCCCATTGTTCTGCTGCCCTGTGACTTCCCCAAGGTTGTGTCTAGAGCTGAGAACCTTTCCATGCCTGTCATTGGAGGTGAGAGTGACCCTCAGGTCAGGGGGCAGGAGGCAGCTCAGAGTCCCCCCAATAAATGACAGGAATGAGGGCCTGAGCGGTGGGTAAAGCAGTAAGGCATCTGCCGTGGGTTCACTAATCTAGGACGGACATTGGTTCGATCCTCCGGTGTCCCATATCGTCCCCCAAGCCAGGAGCAGTTTCTGAGCACAGAGCTGGGAGTAACCCATGAACGTCACTGGGTGTGGCCCAAAAACCTAAATAAATAAATAAATAAATAAATGACAGGAATGCACATGCTAGAGAGAGGTGGTCACGTGGAGTGGAGGGCAACTGACTGGTATGACTTCAATGACGGCGTGCTCTGAGCTATGTTAAGGGGAATGTGCAAGAATCTCTGGGCCTCTCTCCAGAGGACTTGCTTGCAGCTAAGGAGAGCCTCCCCTGCACCCCAAACTGGGCACCAAGTGACTCCTGTCCTTTCTCGCTCACCAAGGGATTTCTGTCCTCTCTCGCTCTCCAGCACTTCTCTGCTTCAACCAAGCCATTCTGGTGTCCCGGCATAATCCAGCTTCCCGGTGCAGCGTCGTGGAAGAAATTAAAAGACGGGCAACCTCCGGAGGCAAGTGACCCCAGGTGGGTATGGGTTTGGGGCTCCCATTTCTCAGGAGGTGGCTCTCCGCCTGCGGCCTCCCCCATCTGACTGAGATCCCGGGATTTGGCCTGTCCCCAGGTCCTGTTCTTCCCTGAGGGCACATGTTCGAACAAGAAAGCATTGCTTATATTTAAACCAGGTGAGTTAAAAGCACATTGGGGTTGCAAAGGGGAGAAAGGGAGCCTAGAGGGGTCGGAGTGGTAGCACAAGCAGTAGGGCATCTGCCTTACATGCCCTAAGCTAGAATAGACCTCAGTTTGAGCCCCTTGTGTACCATATGGTCCCCCAAGTAGGAGCAATTTCTGAGCGTCACCAGGGTGGCCCAAAAACAAAAGAAAGAAAGAAAGAAAGAAAGAAAGAAAGAAAGAAAGAAAGAAAGAAAGAAAGAAAGAAAGAAAGAAAGAAAGAAAGAAAGAAAGAAAGAAAGAAAGAAAGAAAGAAAGAAAGAAAGAAAGAAAGAAAGAAAGAAAGAAAGAAAGAAAGAAAGAAAGAAAGAAAGAAAGAAAGAAAGAAAGAAAGAAAGAAAGAAAGAAAGAAAGAAAGAAAGAAAGAAAGAAAGAAAGAGAAAGAAAGAAAGAAAGAAAGAAAGAAAGAAAGAAAGAAAGAAAGAAAGAAAGAAAGAAAGGGAGCCTAGAAAGGATGTGGGCAGGAAGAGCTGGAGTCACCCCACTTGGCAGGGAAAGGAGACGGACAGATGGGTTCAGCGGGAGGAGAAAGGCAGCCCCCAAAGGCAGAGAGCAGAACATAAGGGAAATGGAGCCAGGACTTTTTCGGGGAACTGGCCTACAGACCTCGTGCTCTAACCTGTGCCCAGGGTTGGTTGGGCATGGGGTAGGAGCCTTCATTGCAGGGGTGCCCATTCAGCCTGTCCTCATACACTACCCCAACAGTCTGGTGAGTCTCGCTGGGTAAGGGTTAGGGGGACAAGCACCTGCAGAGATGCTGTGAGGGGTGCATGTGAGTCTGGGGTCTTAGGTGGGACAGAACCTTCACTCAGAGAGGGTGGGGTTTTTCCAAGGAGACACGAGGGTTGCTTTTGTGTACTGAGGTGAAATGCTTTGCATGCAGGATGCCTGGAATCCAGGTCCAGCCCCGCCTGGTCCCCCAAGCACCAAGTTGCGAGTAACCCTCAAACCCGGCCCCAAACAAAACCAGTGAAGTTCACTCTGTGCTCTCCCTGTGCTTCTCCCACAGGACACCACCAGCTGGGCATGGAGGGGCCCTGGAGTGTGAGTTCTGGTGTTATTGGGGTGAGGGTGGGAAGCGGGGTCCATCTGTCACTAGACAGACAAGATGGACAGTCCTCCTTTGCCCTCAACTAAGGGACTCCTGGAGAAAGAGCTGGCCAGTCTACCTTGAGTTGCTGTTAGCCATTGCTTCCAGTCATTCCTGTGGGGACTTCTAAAAAAAAAAAGCAAAGAAAGAATGAAGATAATGGGAAAGGGAGAAAGAAAGCCTTTCTAAAGGGGAATGGAAAAGGTCAGAGAGATAAGGTGATAAGAGATAAGGTGCCTGCCTTGTACCCAGCAGACCTAACTGGGATCAGTCCCCCAAATCCCATGTGGTTCCCTTATCCTCTCCAGGAATAATTCCTGAGTGCTGAGCCACAGGTATGGACCCAAACTAAAAAATATTTAAAGAAAGAAATTTTTGAGGGGCTGGAGCAATAGCACAGCCTTGCACGTGGATGGACCCCGGTTTGATTCCAAAGCATCCCATATTGTCCCCTGAGCCTGCCCTGAGCGACTTCTGAGTGCAGAGCCAAAAATAACCCCTGATCTCTGCTCGGTGTGGCCCAAAAACCAATATATACATATATATATAGGTTTGGGGTCACACCCAGTGGCACTTGGGCCACTCCTGGCTCTGTGCTCAGAACTCACTCCTGGCAGGCTTGGGACAACATATGGGATGCTGGGATTTGAACCACCATCCTTCCTGGATTGGCTGTGTGCAAGGCAAATGCCCTCCCACTGTGCTAATCTCTCTGACCCCAATTTTTTTTTATAAAAATTAGAAAGGAAGGAAAAGTAGAAAGATATTTTTTCAGCGATATCTATGCAGAAGTAAGGGCAAGGGGGTGTGGTAAAGAAAATAATCACTGTGGTGGAAGAAGGAAGGACTCTCCAGAGGCCATGAGCCGAGCTCATATTAGAAAAACACCGCTGGACCTGTGCTCAGAGACTCCTGGGGCGAGGGCCAAAGTCCCGCTGGGTGAGATGCCCCAAAAGAGACCCAGTCAGCACTTTGCCATCCCCAACCCCATTATAGGCTGTCCCCCAGCTGTGTGGACACCGGAGCAGAGCCAGGACAGAGTCGGATGATCAGACAGGAAGAGTTTGCTAGGCAGCTCCAACTCTCGGAACCACAGTCGGTGGCTGGCGCCTTCAGCTACTTCCAGCAGGTAAAAGAGCCAAATGCAGGGACAGAGCCTGGGTTCCTGATGTGAGGCCTGTGTCAAACTCGTTAGTTGGCCACTTTAGAACTTGAGCTGCAAATTCCCACAAATGTGGGTGTTGACTGTCCCCCAAGATTGTGGGGGACTCCTCGCCTGCAGCATGTCTGTTGCTTTAAAGAATAGTGTTTTTTCAGGGCCGGAGTGGCAGCACAGTGGTAGGGCGTTTGCTTTGCATGCAACTGGCCCAGGAGACACGGCTTTGATCATCCCCAGTATGCCATATGGTCCCTTGACCCAGGAGCAATTTCTGAGTGCAGAGCCAGGTATGGACCAGAAACAAAACAAACAACCGAATAGTTTTTCCATCCTTTGTGGGGAGGAGCTGGGGAGAAAGAAGCAATGAGGCTCCTGAATTCCTGAAGCCACTTGAGAGACTTGCAGAGATGGCGGGTGACACTTTGTGAAGCTCTGGGCACGGGTCTCAGGAGAAGCCCCTGAGCGTTGGGAGAAATGACCTGGAGAGAGTCAGACCCAAAAGTCTGTTTGAGGCCTAGAGGCAAATATTTGCCGTGCTTGGGCAGATCTCTTGAAATAATCCATTGCTCCTCCAGGGAATTCATGAACTTTCAACAATCTTGGCAAACCATATATTTCCTGAGACTTAACCAGGTTTGACTCAAATTATAATAATCCCAGAAGATTCAACAACCCCCAGTGAACCCAGGGAGCTTTTTTTTTTTAATCTAAACTGTCATCTCTCGCCATCTGGTTGTGTGTGGCTTCCGTGGACTGAGAGGTAGATTGTCCATGGACCTGCAAGAGAACAGATCCACATGCATGGTGTCCCATAAAACTGGCAGAGCAAAGTCCACGGAAGCAGGCGTTGTTCACTGAGATTATGCCAGTGACCCTCTGACTCAGCCAGACTAGTTCCTCCATCGGGACTGAGTCAGGGGAGAACCAGTTTCTCCAGCTTGGGGGCCAAGAGTGACCTCAATGGTGTCTCAGTTCATTCCCGAGGGATTTCTCACCAGTCCCCTGGGGAGGCAGGCAGAGAGAATTAAGGGGGAATTCCCGGGACCGGAGAGATAGCACAGTGGTAAGGCTTTTGCCTTGCATGCAGAAGGACGGTGGTTTAAATCCAGTCATCCTCTATGGTCCCCCGGGCCTGCCAGGGGTGATTTCTGAGCATAGAGCCAGGTGTAGCCCCTGAATGCTGCCGGGTGTGACCCAAAAACCAAAAAAAAAATGTGGGATTCCTGAGGACTGGAGGCTCACAGAGAAGGAAGGAGGAAGGAGGGCAGGGATGGGAGTGAGGGGTGCTCACGGCCAAGTTCTCTGGCTTGTTTTACCCCAGAATGCCCAGGATTTGGTGGACTTCCACGATGTGGCCCTTGCCTTGGCTACTCTGGGACGGACCAGGGGCCTAGAGGAGCTGACCCATCTGGTTTTTGAGGTATCAAGGTGTAACATGGGTGGAGGTTGACAAATGGAGTCTAGTAGCACCTCAGTTGGTTTTTGTGTGCTGTACCTGTAGCTTTTTGAATCTGCCCTTACACACGTCCATGTCCTACAGACCACAGCACAGAGCATGGGTTAGGAAGCAGGGGTCTTACGGGTGACAGGAGGAGGGCCTTAAGCAGATTGGCTGCTCATGGTGCCCCATGACACCTGCCCTTGCTGCAGGAGGTAGGCTGGCTAATTGGCAGCCCGGGTTCCACTTTATCCCTTTTCTCCCTTTCTCTCGAAGCTCTATGCTGAGGAACAAGCCGAGAGGCCTGGCTGGCTGCTCTGCCAGGACGGCTTCTGCACCATCCTGTACCTGCAGTTGGGCTCCCCCCCCACCCCGCTGCCCAGGAACTGCATGCTGAGCTGTGCCATGCCAGGCCCCACCCAGGAATGTCCTTCAGTGAATTTCCTGCTGCTCCCCACCACCACCAAAAGGATGCTGGGCCTCAAGGGAGCTGGCCCTGCCCCGGAGAGGTTGGGGAAGGAGGTCGGGGAAGGAGGTTGGAAAACAAGGGGAAGCGGGAGGATTTGAGCTGGGGGTTCAGTCGTGGTTAAGGGGGCCACCCTCCACTCATTCTTCTTTCTCTCTCCCCTCTGATGTATCCAGGTCAGTTCCAGGACTTCTCCCTCCGTGACCCGCTCCACGGGAAGCTCTTTAGCTCCTACCTGTGTCCCCCCACATACCAAAATCCACCTCTGCAGACAGCCCCCCTCCTGCTCTGGCCAATGGAGCTGTGCACAAGCAGAAGGGCGACTGAGCACTACTCCTGGAATACCCTGCTTGCATCCTTCACTGCACCGGGGCCTACCTACCCTTGGGCCATAAGCCCAACTCTGCTCCTGTTTTATTTATTTATTTTTTGGTTAGAGTTGTTTGGGTTTTTTATTTTAAGTTGGTTTTATTTCTTGTTTTGTTTTGTTGGTATTTTTTTGTAAAAACTATTTTATATGTAAATATAAATATATATCTATATCTATTTGAAAATAAATCTGTGTCTCATTGATGCTCTTATCAGCTGGAAAGGTATTACTGACTTCATGCTGCCCCTTGCAAGACCCTGGGGGGTCGGAGTGATAAAGTTGGTTTGGTAAGAAAGTTGGATGGCACACAGCCATCCCAGGTTCCATCTCTGGCATCCTATGTGATTTCTCTAAGCCTACCAAGAGACCAAGAGTGATCCCTAAACACAGAGCCAGGAGCACCATGGAGTGTGGCCCAGAAACAAGAAAAAGTTACTGAGAGGTGCTGGAGCAATAGCACAGCGATAGGTTATCTGGGTCTGCCTTGCCCATACTATCCTAGGACAAACCTGGGCTTGATCCCTGATGTCCCATATGGTCCCCCAAGCCAGGAGCGATTTCTGAGCTCAGAGCTAGGAGTAATCCCTTAACGTCACCATCTGTGCCCCCCAAAACAAAGTTACTGAGAGCCTGATAGTTTCCAATGTCATCTTCTGGACTTGAGCAGAGTTTAACCCTCACTTTTCATTAGCCCAGGACTTCCTGCCACTGAAAAATCTTGCTGAGCTCCCACCAACTCCTGTTGTCTTTCCTTGAGGTGGTTATGGATATATGGTTTTTGGGTCACACCCGGTGGCACTCAGGGGCTACTCCTGGCTCTGTGCTCAGAAGTCGCTCCTGGCAGGCATGTGGACCATATGGGATGCCAGGATTCGAACCACCATCCTTCTGCATCCAAGGCAAATGCTCTATGTCCATGCTATCGCTCTGGCCCCAGAGGAGTATATTTTAACAGGCATCCTAAGAAACCTCCTTTCTCCTTCCTCCCTCTTCTTCTGACCTCGTTAGAGACTTAAAAAAAAGGGAACTACTCCCCTGCTGTGTTTAATAATCCTGCTGAAAGTGATGCTTTCCCACCAGGTAGGAGAGCTGAAGCAGGTAAGCCACCACCTCCCAGTAAGGAGCTGCTGTGACAGGCGGTGGACCCTTCTTTGCTGCCTCTTTTGCAAGGAGGAAGAAAATATCCTCCCCACATCCCCAGGAAAGGGATATATTCGGGAAATGAATCTGACCGGGGAAGTTGGATACTAAGTACTTCCTGTAATGTACTGAGTAATATGGAAGCATCCTTTCCATCTCTGAGACCCCTGCACCCCCAAGACCAGAAGAGAGAGGAAGGACTGATCATCAGCTGGAACTTGGGGCCGCAGACCTTAGGCTAGTCTGGAGAGACATCTGGATTCCTAGGTCATGGGACCAGCATGTTTCCTTTGGGGTGGGGGCATGGGCCACACCCATTCAGACTTGGGTTCCTCCTGGCTCTGCACTCAGAAATTACTCCTGGCAGACTCAGGGGATGACTATATGGGATGCTGGGATCAAACCCCCATCAGCCTTGTTCAAGACCAGTGCCCTGGTCTGTGTGTGCTATTACTCCAGACCTGTTATTTTTTTGGGGGGTGGGGTGTCACACCTGGCTGTGTTCAAGGATTACACCTGGCTCTACACTCAGTTGCTCCTGGCAGGCTCCAGGGACCATATGGGATGCCGGAATTCATACCATGGTCTGTCCTGTGTTGTCTGTGTGCAAGGCAAACGCCTTACCACTGTGCTATTGCTCCAGCCTAGATCTTTCTCTTTTTTTTGGGGGGGGGGTTGGTTTTGGGCCACACCTACCAGTGCTCAGGGGTCACTCCTGGCTATCTGCTCAGAAATTGCTACTGGCAGGCTCAGGGGACTATATGGGATGCTGGGAATCAAACCCCTGTCAGCCATGATCAAGACCAGTGCCCTGCCCACTGTACTATCACTCCAGACTTTTTCTGGGGGGCAAATAAATGCCTTACCACTGTGCTATTGCTCCAGTCTGGACCTTTTTTTTTCTTCAAAGTAACATCAATTCACCCCAAAAGCACCAAAGTCCTGAGAACAAAAGAATATGTAGAAAGTTTTTTTTTTGTTGTTGTTAACAACAAAACCTTTTTATTTGTTCTCATACAACTTGCAAAGGTATTTGGCCCTTGACCCCCACCAAGAGAACTGCAACGCCCCCACGCCCCAGTCGTGTGACCTCAACAGCCCAACAAACAGCAAAGCTGGGATGGAGTCTGGCTGCTACAAGGCCCTAGGAAACCAGGGCTAGCCTACGGGAAGGGTGCATGGGGGAATAGGGTGATGGCCCTCCTACCTACTGGTTTCGATGTCGTTTCTTCATTCTACCGGTGCCAAAACTGTCACGCCTTCTCTTTTGTTTCTGTGAGGGTCGGACCAATATCAGAGCTGGGGGAGTCTCCTCAGAGACTTCAAGGTCAGCCCTTGAGTAGAACCTCATTTTAGATGGAACAGGCCCAGTGTTTAGAGCCCGCTTTCCAGATTTGGTGAGAGGGTACCGCTGTTTGCGGCCTCTGGCCTCTGCAGAGAGCATGTGTGGTGATATGGGGGTTCCCTTCCCTGTGGGGGCCAGGCCTGAGGCCAGGCAATAACTGAGAGGCTGGGCCCGCGGTGACAGGCTGAGCTTAGAGGCCAAGAGGTAGGCAAAGTTGGAAAGTTCCTCATCGCCTTCCTCATCTTTCTCCTCCACCCCCTTAGCTTTGATGTCTACTTCCCTCCCAACACACACCTCCTGCACCCCAATCGAAGTGCCTCCAAGGTCTTGGGGAGAAGAGCTAGACTTGGAGTTTCCAAGCACCTGGGGCAAGGGAGCAGTGTCTTTGGCATATTTCCTGCCCTCTTCTTGGGGATCATAAGCATTGGAGTGGCCTGGGCCAGATTCAACACCCCTTGGCACTGCTAGCTGCAAGCCTGGGTCACCCCTGATGTCTAGCAGTTGTTCCGTGGCCCCCAGCAAATGGGCAAAGGCGCACTTTCTGCTCCCTATCTTCAGGGTGGTCCCCAGTTCCCCTGCTACATCTGTTGCGTGGGCATCCAGAGAAATATTGCTTCCCCACCCCAACAGCTGGTAGCCTCCCAGGGACCCCAATGCACAGTCCCCATCCTGGTAGCTGTCTATGATTTCGTCAACCTGGAGGGGCAGTCCCAGGATGATGGTTTCCATCTCACTGCCCAGGCAGAGCTCCAGGCAGAGGGCGACCTGAGTATCAGGGTTTACACTACTGAGGAAAGGATCCTGGTGAAAACTCTGAAATAGGGGGGATACTCTGTCCTCTTCCCACAGAATTCCTGAAGAGACTTCTTGACCCTCCCCCAACAGCTCCTCTGGTGGGAGCACCCCAGAGACCCCCACCTGCTGCTGCAGCACCTGGGAGCCCACCCCCTCTCCCTGCAAAGGGCTCAGGCAGGGCTCCACGCTGAGTGGGGTGTCTTCCTGCCAGCACAGGGGCAGCATCTCCGAGGGCCTGTCAGAGGCCAGGGAGTGCTCAGGGAGGCCGGCACCCACCAGGTGGTCATCTTGCCCTGGGGACTCCCTTTGCTCTGTTCTTTGTTGACCTGTAAGTCCTAGCTGAAGGTCCCGACCACTGGGGGTCGGCTGCAGAGTGCCCCCCTCCTGGTGAGGCCCTTCCTGCCCAACATGGCAGCCTTCTCTGGTGAGTCTGTCTAGAGAAGCAGCCTTCCCATGGCGAGGGGTCCCCTCAGCCCCCGGGGCCCCAGACAGACGTTGAAGCCGCCCTCCCCTCTCTTCATCCTCGTTGAAAATGGATGGGCTGGATTCCCACTGAAGCCTGCTGCAACTCGGAGGTGCCTCTGCTGCCTCTTCCAAGGCCCGGAGCCGCTTCTCCACTAGCTGGAAGAATGAACAGAGAAGGTTCTAGTTATGAGGAAAGAGGCCTGAATAGATTGGATGATCCCGAGCAAGGCTGAGGACGCAAGCAAACAGAAAGTGAGTGGAGTTTGTCCTTCCAGGTCTTCTCTCCCATGGTTTGAACACTTCGCCTTCCCATTCCTGCATTTCCACTCTTAGCTGCTCCAAGCTCAAAGCTGCTCGCTCCTAAAACCATGCCCTCTAACACCTTAGAATAGGTTCCGTAAAATAATGGACAATTTGCAGGAGGGAGAATACAAAGTTGGGTCTGGAGGGATCATTTGCCTTGCATGGAGCCGACCTGGGAGGCACCTGGTTTGATTCCCGGCATCCCATATGGTCCCCCAGCCTACCATGAGCGATTTCTGAGTGCAGAGCCAGGAGTGACCCCTGAGCACCGCTTGGTGTGGCCCAACAACCAACCAATCAATCAATCGAACAATCAAGTTAAAAAAAAGAGAGAATATAAAGATTAAGGTGCTCGCCTTGTGTGCTGCCAACCCTAGCCCTACCCCAATGCTACAGACCCCCACGTACCACCGGGAGTGATCCCTGAGGGTGGAGTCAGGAAGAGCTCTGGAGCACTACTGGGAGTACTCCTGGGTGTGATTCCAAAATCAAAAGTGAGGGAGAAAAAAAAGTCCTGTGAGCTTCAACTGGCAGATGGCTCTAGAGCATACGTTTTGCATGCAGGAGCCTTGGTTTCAATCCCCAGTGTCCTGCCCAACCAGCACTGTCAGGCATGGCTCCCCCACTCCCCCCAATAAAAGCTAAACGAAGGCCATACAGCACAGGGGGTGCTTTCCTTACGTTTGGCCAACCTAGGTTCAATCCCAGACATCCCACATGGTCCCCCAGGCCCCACCAGAAAAGACCCAATTACAGAGCCAGGAATAAGCCATAAGCCCCAAACAATAAGAACCGCAGAACAACAACAAAGAACAACAAATCATTGAGCAGCTTCTGGTGATATTCCATACCTGGGCAAGACTGAGTGCTTCCTCTTGTTTCAGCTCCTCCATCAAAGCCAAGAGATCATTTTGTTCTGAGGACAGTTTATCGGCCAGAAACTGAAGGTGGATGATGACCTCCACCTGGGGAGTGGAAGGCCAGATGAGTCCTGGAAAGGTGGAAATCTGCAACCCATAAGACCCTAGAAAAGGAGCTGTGTATCCCTAACCTCCCTCTCCTGGGGCTGTTCAAACCCAGGACCCAACCCCACCCCACATCCATGCATGTATGTTTATGCATTTCTCAATGGATTCACACACACCCCCAGGATCTACTGGATTCTGGCCATCCAGGTCCAGCCCACCTTGGATACAAACTCCTCCTGGGAACACAGTTCATTGACGTAGTTCAGTAGGTCAGGATCCAGGAACATGAATTCATCCTGGTGCTGCTCTTCCTTCTCCTGTTTTCCATCTGCTTCCCCTGCCACAGTCTGATGCCTCATCAGGCCTTCCATGATGTCCACATACTCTTTCACAGCTTCTGAGGGGATCTACTTGGGCACATCTGTCACTGGAGGCCTCTGGCTATTACGCTGATGTCGGCGGGGGGCCCGAGACTTGGATGCAGACTTCTTAGGAATGTACACTGAGGAGTGACATGAAAAGGCACATCGGAAGAGGCACCAAGACTTATGCGAAGTTTTTCAGGATTAACCGCAGGGGCCAGAGAGGTGGCACAAGCGGTAGGGTGTCTGCCTTGCACACATTAGCCTTGGGTGGACTGGTTCTATCCCCTGGCGTCTCATGTGATCCCCCGCATCAGGAGTGATTTCTGAGCGTATAACCAGGAGTAACTCCTGAGCGTCACTGGGTGTGACCCAAGAACCAAAAAATAAAATAAAATGGCTACAGCAACGTTAGTTTTCAGCTGCTGGTTTGAAGCCCAAATAGTTGGACCAGCTCTAGGGAAAGATAAGAAAAACTAGAGGATCTGAATTAGACCATCTCTAGAGCGATGTTAGTGATCAGAGGTAGACCTTTGATGTGTGAGGGACTGCATTTGATCCCTGACTCCACAATGAAAGAAAATCATTGGCAAAGGAATCTGGAAAGCCCAGAAATTCCTCCCAAGATTTTCTGATCTAGCCCCATTTCTCAGAAACTTGAATTATTTACATTTACAGGAATACAGTCCAGCCACATTTACAGTATCAGGAAGAGAATGTTAGTTTGTAGACTTGGCCAAGACTAATGATGTGCTTTGGAACAAAAGAAGCCAGAGAACCAGCCTCATTTAATTTGATTTGATTTTTGTTTTTTGGGTCACATCCAGCAGCACTCAGGGGTTACCCTTGGCTCTGCAGTCAGAAATCGCTCCTGGCTGGCTCGGGGGATGATATGGAATGCTGGGATTCAAACACCATCTCCTGGGTTGGCAGCGTGCAAGGCAAATGCCTTACCACTGTGCTTTCACTCCGGCCCCCCTACTTGGAATTTTAAACCCATTTCCTGGAGAGAAAGTGGAAGAAGTTGGGCAGTAAGCCGAATGCATGAGTCATTTCTGTGTAAGTGTTTTGCAGCCAGGTACCTTCGAACCTAGCAGCCTTACGTGGCTGCTGGCAAACCTCAGAGGTGGCGGCCCCTGGAGGACTGAGTGTGTCAGGAGCACTGGGAGGCAAGGCCTGGGAGCCACTTATCAGCTTCTTGTTCTGAACATGTATCTCTTCTTCTGCTTCCAATTCCATGAAACTGAGAGGGGAAGAAAGGACAGCATAGATGACCCCAGAGCCTTAAACATCCAAGAGTCCAGCAGCCACCAAGCACAGCTGAGAAAGGAAGGCCCCTCATTTGGGCAAACCCCTGTCCCTAAGTCAAGTCAGCCTGGAGAGAGGGAGCAGCTGATGGGACAGAATCAGGGCTGGCGAGCTGGAGCCATAATACAGAAGTAGGGTGTCTGCCTTACATGCAACCG
The DNA here is from genome assembly GCF_024139225.1 of Suncus etruscus. Lineage (NCBI taxonomy): Eukaryota > Metazoa > Chordata > Mammalia > Eulipotyphla > Soricidae > Suncus > Suncus etruscus. The sequence continues at coordinate 261,303 of NW_026060328.1, read as the reverse complement.
ACCTGCTCAATTTCCAGCATCCCATATGGCCCCCTGAGCCTACCAGGAGTGATACCTGAATGTAAGACCGGAATAAGCCCTGAGCACTTCCAGATGTGGCCCCAAAACAAAATAAAAATAAAAACAGGACTGAAGCACCCTGATGAGGTCACCATACAAACTAGTCCCTGCAGTGGGCACAAAAAAAAGTCTTAGTGGAATTAGGACGCTTATCAAGGACTGAGCCCTCCCTGAAAGCTTTCTTTCTTTCTTTTTTCATTTATTTTTATTTATTTTCTTTTTCCTTATATTTCTTTTTCACTCTACCAGCAAGGATTTTGTTTTTTTTTTGTTTGTTTCCATCCACTGATGGTATACAACAATAATTTGTACAGGTTTATTAACTCAACAAGACCTATTCCATAACCTGGCAGGGTAACATCAGTAGGCCCCCTGCCTCTGCCCCCCATACCTGGTCCAAAGCCTGAAGTGAAGCCTATGGTGACTGGACCTCCTAGCTATCACTACTACTGGGCAAGCTGAGTTCTTGGGCTGGGACCTAAAGATTGAATATATTGTATTTTTGTTCTGTTTTTTTTTGTGTGTGTTTTTTTTTGTGTGTTTTTTGGGGGGTGCCACACCCAGCAGAACTCAGGGGTTACTCCTGGCTCCCGAGCTAGAAATCACTCCTGGCTCGGGGGACCATATAGGATGCTGGAACGATGTTTGCAAGGTAAATGCCCTAGCCCTGTGCTGCCACTCCGGCCCCTAGAGGGTGAATCTACAATGGACAGGGGAGCTGAGTCTGGCAGGGAATAAGACAGACCTTCAGCTTGGAGGGAACTGTCTTTGACTTGTTTTTAATTTGTTTGGTTTTAAGCAAGGACATTGTCCTAGAAAAAATGTGTGAGCCTAGCCAAGATTCTGGGAATCCAAAACTCTTGCTTCACCCACCAACCTCTGAAGAAACAGCCTTGATAATTACTGATCTAAAAAAATGTGTGCCAGAGATGGTGGTCTCAAGGCCTGCATCAGTACTTAGTCCATGAGTTAGAAAACAACAGGCCCACAAGACATAGCTCCTTTTCTTATTCTCTTGGGGTCACACTTGGCAATGTGGAGGATTTATGCCTAGCTCTGTGCTGGTGGAGCTCAGGGGACCATATGCAATACTGGACAGGAAACTTAGATCTACCAGCCCCTTGTAGGGGTTAGGATCCTTTTGTATGGGGATTTTTTAAGAACCAACAGGACTCCCATCCTAAAAGGTTCCCTAACAAGGTCCTTAAATCATTTGGATCTGGTAAAGAAAGAGCATAAATCTAAATGGAAAGGACACAGAAAACCACAAGGGTCATAGTGGTGGATGAAGGGGCCCGAGTGGTAGCACAGAGGTAGGGCTTTTGCCTTGCACGTGGCTGACCCAGGACGAACGCAAGTTAGATTTCTGGCATCCCATATGGTCCCCCGAGCCAGGAGCGATTTCTGAGCACAAAGCCAGAAGTAACTCCTGACTGCTGCCAGTATTCCCCCCCCAAAAAAGGCTCTAGGACCTCCCTCTTGACCTACAGTCTCCAACTTCTCCCTGTTCACCTACATGCCAAGACACAAGCATCTCTCCCCTGCTCCTCATAAACACCAGCTCCCCACTGAAAGGGGGGGGCTCACTGGACTCACTTTTCAGCCATCTCATAGAAGATCACGCAGTCATAGATGCTGGTGTGGTCCCATTCTTGCACTGCCCGAAGCAACCCCTCCTCCAGGGTCATGGTGGGCTTCAGCCAGGTCAGGGACCGGAGCACCGGGCTAAAGCACAGAGCAGGCGCGTGCTAAAGTGAGCACTCCCATTGCCTAAATGGACTCCTTGCTCCCCGTGATCTGATGGTCCTATCTCAAGCCCCTTCTGAGTCCCAGACATGTTGGCAGAAACTTGAGTCCTCCCACATCTAAGAGAGGCCTCGCCCTGTTAGACACTTCACACTTCAGTGGAGGGTCCCTCAGCCTAACTTCAGAATGGAATGGAATCCATTAGAAAGGAAGGTCAGGGGGGCCAAAGAGATAGCACAGTGGTGGGGCGTTTTTCTTTCATGTGGCCAACTCAGGAGGGACCCAGCGTTCGGTTCCCGCCACCCCATGTGGTGGGTCCCCCACTCTGCCAGGGACGATTTCTGAGTGCAGAGACAGAAGCAACCCTTGAGCACACTGGGTATCGCCCAGAAACCAATCAATAAATCAATTTAAAAAAAATAAAGGGAGGTCAGGCTGCACAAAGGCTCATGCCTTTTTGGGTTTTTACACTAATTTTGTTCTACTCTCAGCAGTGCTCAAGACTTACTCCTGACTCTCTATTCAAGGATCACTCTCTTGGCCTGGCTCAGGGGTGCAAGAGATCAAACGCTAGTCGCTTGTGTGTAAGGCAAGCAGCTTACTTATCTGCTACCCCATCTTCCAAACTATTGTGCATTTTATTTAAAAATAAATGATATGCACCAAGAGGATTAACCTCTTAATTAAAGAGTATGTGATGTTTTTGTTAGCCTTTTGTGTTGGTGGTGTTGTTTGGTTCAAAGTCATAGCTGGCAGTGCTCAAGGGTTATTCCTGGCTTTGCACTCAAAACTCATTCGTGGTGGGCTTGAAAGACCAAATAGGATGCCAGGGATTGAATCTGGCACAACCACATGCAAGGCAAGCCCTCTTCCTACTGTGCTATCTCTCTAGCCTTAAACATTTATGCAACAAAAGAAGTCAAAGTCCTTGAGGCTGGAGAGATAGCACAGCAGTAGGGTGTTTGCCTTGCAAGTGTTCAACTTGGGACAGACCCAGGTTCGATCCCTGGCATCCCACATGGTCCTCCAAGCCTTGCAGCACAAAGTCGGGAGTAACCCCTGAGTGCTGCCACGTGTGGCCCATAAAACAATCAACCAATCAGTCAATAAAGTTTTTAAAAAATAAAGAAAATGAGGGTAGACCACAAAAAATGCTTTTCTGGACTCAGGGTCACGAGGACCCCTTGAGATAATCCCTGAATATCTGTTCTAAACTGAGAAGAAGCACCGTCTTCCCACTTTCTGTTCTCACCACAGAGCTCCATCCCCTTCGCTACTAGCCCCCTGGAGGGCACACCCCAACGTCCTCCATCTTTGAAGTCCCAGGGTCACTTACATAAGAAAGCAGGAAAAGGCTTCTGCATCAGGACTCTGAGACAAGTGCCTCCGAGCCAAGGTCTTGTAGCACTGCCAGTGGCGAAAGTTCTTGTAGACACCCTTGGAGGCGTAGGAGAGATCACTGAGGGACGTCTTGGAGGTAGCCACCTCAGAACCTTCTTCGGCAGACAACCCGTGAGCCCCGAGCCAAGACTTTTGTGGGGGCACGATGGGCACCAGTTGGGTGGTGAGTGGCAGGGCCTGAGGGGGAAAGGCCGGAGAGCCCTCCTGACTCCCAAGGCCTCAGCGGGTAACAGGGCCCTCATGTTGAACTCTGACAAGACTTGAGGGGAGGGATTTTCGGGGTGCCCACAGGAAGCCCCTGAGGGGATCCAGCTGAGGTAGGTCTGAGAAAGGACAAAGCTCTGGGTCTCGGAGAACTCGGCCCCTTCGGTCTTGACTTTGATGATGACCTTGCCAATGCTAGACGCCCTGGGACCCAGGCTACCATCCCCAGACACCAGCAGTGGGCTGGGGAGAGTGGCGAGCACCAGGGAGTTGATGGAAGAGAAGGCTGCAGGCCTGCGGGGCTGCTGGAGATCTCAGTGTGGCTGATATGAAGGGCCAGGTGTTGGTGAGGGCAAAGGGAGAGCGGTGAAAGGGATCAGGGCAGAGCCAGCGTTCACAGCCATGTCCTGTCCCTGTCCTGGAACTACTGCGAAGACAAAAAGAAAGAGGGGACAGTGTAGGAGCAAAGACGTAAGTGAGGTCACCTAAGTTGTACTTCACACTCCCAGAAAACAGAGCACTAATTTTTGTTTTAAACTTGATTGATTGATTCATTTCATTGATTGATTGGTTATATTGGGGAAAACCACACCCAGCAGCGCTCAGGGGTTCCTCCTGGTTCTGCACTCAGAAAACGCCCCTGGCCTGTTGGGGGACCATATGGGATGCTGGGAATCAAACCGGGTCCCTCCTGGGTCAGCTGCATGCAAGGCCAACACCCTACCACCATGTTATCGCTCCAGTCCCAGAGCACTTGTTGGTTTTGTTTTGTTTTGGAGTCACACCTAGTAGTGCTTAGGACTTTCTTCTCTGTGCTCAGGGATCTCTTCTGGGGAGTGCTGGGGACTATATAGGATGCTTGGTTCCCCAGAAATGAGTGCATTTTCCCCCTTACAGGTCAGAGAGAATGAAGAACTAGCATGGTTTGTCACTGTCCGCCTGGAGAAAGTTTAGCAGCACCGAACTACAAAGACTCTTTGTGACCTGGGTGCTCGTACCCCAAATCCCAGCTCACAGGTGATATAGAAATGGCTTTTTTTTGTTTTGGGGCCACACCCAGCAGTGCTCAGGAGTTAATCCTGGCTGTCTGCTCAGAAGTAGCTCCTGGCAGGTACAAGGGACCATATGAGACACCGGGATTTGAACCAACCATCTTTGGACCTGGATCGGCTGATTGCAGGGCAAGGCAAAGGCTGCTGTGCTATCTCTCCGGGTCCTAAAGAAATGGCTTTTATTATGCAGAGCCATTGTTCACGCTTTCAAACCTCAAAACCGAGCTCTCACAGCTGTCTCTAGTCCTGGCTACCAGCCACGAAAGCCTTGAAAAAGGAGAAGCTGTGTGCTCTCCATGTTTGGTTCTCAGAAATGTGTGATGTAAGAGGGCTGACCAGAGATAAGGGTCAGGAAGCAGATGGAGGAAGGGCATGGTGGCGAGGGAGGTTCCAAGAGCTTTCAACTTGTTCAGAGCTTTTAAGTTGTTCAGAGCTGGACAAGTTACATTTGGAAATGTGGCCTAGCTGTGATCCTTCTGCTTGGAGCTCCTGATATTTCAAACTGAGTATTAGCACGGTGGTAGGTTGTTTGCCTTGTACCTGTCTGATCCAGGACAGACCCAGGTTCAAGCCCTGGCATCCCTTCTGGTCCCCCGAGCCTGCCAGGAGCGATTTCTGAGTGCAGAGCCAGGACTAACCCTGAACATCGCTGGGTGTGACCAAAAAATAGAATAAAAAGACTTAGGAAATACACATAAAGTGTGTTTCACAGGGATGGAGCAATGGCACAGGTCTGCCTTGCACATGACCAACTTGGGGTCAATATCCAGCAACCTGTATGGTCGATCCCCAGAGCCCCACTCCTATGGGGCATTCAGCTAGATGTAAGCCCTGCGCACTGCCAGGTGGAAACAAAACAAAAACAAGAAAAAATGACCAAGTTTCATATCTCTGGGGCCGGGAATGTGGCGCTAGAGGTATGGTAAGCGTAGGATGGTCTGTGGTTAGATCCCCCGGCGTCCCATATGGCCCCCCCCAAGCCAGGGGTGATTTCTGAGCGCATAGCCAGGAGTAACCCCTGAGCATCAAATGGGTGTGGCCCAAAAACCAAAAAAAAGATACATATCTCCCAGAACTTTTAATAACAATCATGAAGATCATCTGCCTGGTTCCACAGACCTGTTCTCCCCTCCTGTAAAGAGTATTGGGGCCAGAGAGAGAGAGAGTATAGCAGGTTGGCATGCAGCCACCCAGGGTTTACTTCCTGACTCTGGTCCCCTCGAGCACCAAGTAGAGTTTTTTTCTGGAGCCGGTGCATTAGCACAGCAGTAGGGCGTTTGCCTTGCACACTACTGACTCAGGATGGATGGTGGTTGGATTCCTATGACCCCTTGTATGGTTCCGTGCCTGTTCGGAGAAATTTTTGAGCCAGGAGTAACAAACACCTGAGAGCCGCTGGGTGTGACCCAAAAACTCAACTCATGTTCCCAAAAAGAGTTATTCCTGAGCACAGAGCCTGGAGTAACCTCGAGTACCACTGGTGTGACTCAAGGACAACAAATAAAAGGAATACCGGAGCAATAGGACAGCGGCTAGGGTGCTTGCCTTACATGTAGCAGAACCAGGGTTTGATTCCCAGTACTTTATCTGGTCCCCCACGTTCACCAGGAGTGGTCCCTGAGGGAGGAGTCAGGAATAAATCCTGAGCACCGCCAAGTGAGCTCCTCTCCCCAAACAAGCAAACAAACAAACAAAAGAATATTCCACTGGTAAATAAGCAACTTCCTGAGTAGGGCTCCCCCTTGCTGTTCTGAATGTGAGTAACTGTCTCTCTTTTTATCTTTGTACTTGTTTTGGGGTCACATCCAGCAGCGCTCAGAAGTTACTTCTGGCTCTGCGCTCAGAAATCACTCCTGGCAGGCTCGGGGACCATAGGGGATGCCAGGATTTGAACCTCCATCAGTCCTGAGTTGGCCGCGTGCAAGGCAAACACCCTACTGCTTTGCTATCTCTCCGGCCCCGCAAGTGTCCCTTGGACAGAGAACCAAGAGCCTCCAAGTATTAAAGTTGGTGAAAATGGGTTTGAAGGTCTGGATTCTACAAAGACAGCGAATTGAAGCACAGTCCTGGGAATAGCAGCTCCTGTCTCTAATAGCAGCGCCTTCTTCGGCTCCTGGGAAAAAAATCACAGAAAACCAGGCCCAAAACAGAGGCACCGTCTGAGGTAGCAAGGAGCAGCATGGCTCTGGGAAGAGGCAATATCTCAGAAGGGACATGACTGAGGACAAATCCACCTGGCAATATTGCAGCCCCGGCCCCTGTAAAATGGCACATGTTCACACCTCAGTTTCTCTGTGGCACACTCCTAGAACCACCACCTCAAGACACAAGGACTTGGGAGCCAGAGCGATAGCACAGCGGTAGGGCACCTTGCCTTGCACACATACAATCCTGGGCATACTCTGGTTCGATTCCCAACATCCCATATGGTCCCCCAAACCTGCCAGAAGCGACTTCTGAACCCAGAGTCAGGAATTACCCCTGAGTGCCACAGGGTGTGACCCAAATGCCCCTCCAAAAAAGACATTAGGATTTGGATGTTCTTCTTAAACTGTCTCCGAGTCACCTGCCCCTCACACGTAAACACAGTGAAGGCCGTGCTTCCCCAGAAGCCACTGGCTAACTGCCCTACCTCATGTGTACCTCAGGTCTTTCTTCAGAGAACTATGATCCGCATCTTGGTCCTTCAAATCAGACTTCATGGCACCGGTTTTTCCCCAGCTCACTCAAAAGTAATGTTCTGGTTCTCTCAACCCTCCAGATCACCCCCAAAGGCCTTGCTCTTAAGGTAGCATCAAATTTGACCGCCCAAGAGTAAAAAACAGGGGACACAGGCCTTCCTCTGTCAACCCCCTTTTCCCTACGGCCTTACCTCCATCTGAAGCCATCCTACCAGCTGTGGGTGTTGGCTGTGGTTGTCCGAAAGTCTTCAGAATGGGAGTCAGGTCCAAGATCCAAAGGGTAACTGGCAGACAGACGAGGATCCAAGGAAGGGAAGATAAAGATCAGATCAGAATGGAATCAGAATCCAGGGCTGAAAACATTCTGTCACTGGGGGGGGGGATTTTGGGAGTGGGGCGTGCAACTAGTGGGAGGAAGACGTTTTACAGAGGGTCTGGGAAGTAGGCAAGAACTAGAAACACGGGGTTGGAGCGGTGGCGCAGCGGTAGGGCGTTTCACTTTCATGCGGCTTATCCAGGATGGACCTTGGTTTGGTCCCTGGCGTCCCATTTGGTCCCTCAAGCCAGGAGCAATTTCTCAGCGCATAGCCAGGAGTAACCCCTGAGCATTGCCAGGGGCCCAAAACCCAAAACCCAAAACTGAAAAAAAAAAAAAAAAAGAACTAGAAAGCCACTTACTGCAGGGAGCTGGAGTGACAGCACAGAAGTAGGGCATTTGCCCTGTAGGCAGCCGATCCAGGATGAATCTGTGTTCAATCCTCGGCATCTCAGGTGGTCCCCTAAGCCTGTCAGGAGTGACTTCTGAGTGCAGAGCCACGAGGAACCCCCTGAGCGCTGCTGGGTGTGGCCCAAAAATGAAAGAAAGTGGGGGAAGGAAGGAAAGAAGAAAGAAAGAAAGAAAGAAAGAAAGAAAGAAAGAAAGAAAGAAAGAAAGAAAGAAAGAAAGAAAGAAAGAAAGAAAGAAAGAAAGGAAGGAAGGAAGGAAGGAAGGAAGGAAGGAAGGAAGGAAGGAAGGAAGGAAGGAAGGAAGGAAGGAAGGAAGGAAGGAAGGAAGGAAGGAAGGAAGGAAGGAAGGAAGGAAGGAAGGAAGAAAGAAAGAAAGAAAGAAAGAAAGAAAGAAAGAAAGAAAGAAAGAAAGAAAGAAAGAAAGAAAGAAAGAAAGAAAGAAAGAAAGAAAGAAAGAAAGAAAGAAAGAAAGAAAGGAAAAAAGAAATCCACTCCAGAGAATGCCCCCCTCAAAAAAAAAATCTTGAGTACCTGTTTGGAAAAATGCTTTATCTCTTTCTTGCTCAGTTCCCTGATAGTGTGGTTCCGAGTTCTAGTTTCTCCCTTCAGCCCTTCATCAACATATCTCTTTTTGCACCCTGCAGCCAGTACCCCGTGTTCTGGGACTCGCACTCAGTGGGTTCTGCTAGACCCTCACTGTGCCCTAAGACTGCTCTCCCTTCTGAGCAGAATCCAGAGCTCAGAGGACTGAACGTTTCCACCTGGGACCCTCTGAGGCAAAAAACAAACCCGGTGTTTGACTCCCCGATGCATACTAGCACTTTTGGGGTGACGGCTGTCCTGTGGAGGCCAAAGGCCTGCCTGCCTGCCAGCCACTCTGCGCTCTCAGAGCCACTTAGCCCAAAACGTCCAGAGCAAAACATCCTTCTTTATGTTTCCTAAATGCTTTCGTTGGTTTAGGTTTTCGTGACGTAATTCGACATTTTCACCAGGTACAAGCTGCTCAGGGCTCCAAAGTCTGCCCGGCGACGAACCAGAACGCACTGCAAATCTTCATTTTACTTTTCTCTGGAAGTGCGCTCTTCAGCCCCCTCCACAAAACCAATAGTGTTTCTTGCAAAAATGCCTTTAGCAAAGATGCCACATGCAGCGAGGAGTAAATTCTGCATATATATAGTATTTAAAAGCTTTCCCGTTTTCTGGCTTTATAAAATGAACCTGTGCCCCCAATGCATCTGCATGACAAATAATCGTGCGACCACCATACTTTTTGGGCACTTTCCATTGCATTTTTCTTGTATCCTTTTTAAATATATATATATACATATATATATACATATATATACACACATATATATATATATATACATAACCACCATTTTCTGGGGGGTCCCACCCGGCAGCACTCAGGAGTTCCTCCTGGCTGGCTCGGGGGACCCTACGGGATGCTGGGATTTGAACCACGTACCTTCTGCATGGAAGGCAAACGCCTTACCTCCATGCTATCTCTCGGCCCCTCAGCACATTTCTAAAGTGACCCCCATGGCCCCCAATGTTCGCTTCCTGAGAACTTGGATGGCTGCTGTGGGAAACCCAAAGAAAGACCAAAGAGCTCTACTCATTGGGACTGGCCCTCTTGTCTACTCACCACTCCAAGAGCGTTGGTGTTTGGAGGAGTAGAACCCTGACCTCTAGTCTCAGTTTTACGCGACTGGAACCCCGGTCCCACCACTCTCAGGCAGACTCCTGACCCCCTGACGGGCATGCTGCAAGCCCTGCACGCGCCAGCCAGGCGTCCCCACAGGCCACAGGCCCCCAGTACCCGGCATGCCCTGTTTGCCGCCAATTATTCAAAAGCGAGCTGGGACGCCAGACCTGCGGAGAGGGGGGTGCTGCATGGAGTATCCCCTTGCTTCAGCCCCGGGGGCTCTGGATTCTGCACCCCCCATCCCCCAGGCCCTCTAGATAAATGCCCTGTCCCCTACAAGTCTCTGTGTGTGTGACTCTGCAGGGAGAGCACATGTCTCCCCATAGATTTCACCCATGGTCCCTCCCGACCCCCAACCCCCAAATCTGGGCACACCGGCAGGCCCTGCAACAGATCCGGGGCTTCCAAGACATGTCAATTGCGAAGGGAGCCAACACCTGAGAAGTCGCAACACAGTTGCAATGGGACGCTGGTAGCCACCCGACAGGCCCTGCAACAGATCCGGGGCTTCCAAGACATGTCAATTGCAAAGGGAGCCAACGCCTGAGAAGTCGCAACACAGTTGCAATGGGACGCCGGTGGCCACCCGACAGGCCCTGCAACAGATCCGGGGCTCCAAGACATGTCAACTGCAAAGGGCGCCAACGCCTGAGAGCAGTTGCAATGGGACGCTGTGGCCGCCCGAAGGCCCGACAGGCCTCAACTCAGCTCAGACCAGAGCACCCTCTGCTGGCCTGCTGGAGAGACACCCGGGCGGGACTACGTTTCCGGCATGCCCTGCGCGCAGGAGGACTACACTTCTCGGGATGCAGAACGTGCCTGAATGAGCTCCAGGAGGGAAACCGGAAAAAGGTCCTATAAGGAAACCTGAAGAAGGTCGTGGCAGGAGCTGGTTGGTCCTTGCTCCACTTGCGGCACTTCCCTGCGCATCCCTGTCTTGGCCATGGTCATGTTTCTCCAGTATGATCTCAAAGAGGGGGAGCGGATCTATAAGCTCAAGGTGAGAAGAAGCAGGCTGTGGATCATTGAGAAATAGGGGTGGGAAGGAGTGCTGCTAGCCACCAGGTTTGCCTGCCCAGCTGGGCCCTAAGCTCAGGGAACCCGGGGACCCTGCACCCAGCACCCAGTTAGGGGCCTTGTGCGTCTTGATCTCTCTTTCCTGGCGGCCTTCCTTTCTTTGGGGCCACACCCATGGGGCTCTGGGGACACCCCGAGCACTGCACGCAGGAGTCACTCTTGGCCAAGGCCTGGGGGCCCTAGGAAAGGCCTTGGGCCCAAATCCGTGTTGGCTGCGTACAACGCACGGGATATGTTCCACTCTCTCTATCTTTTTGGTTTTGGGATCACATCTTGGTGCTCAGGGATTACTCCCGGCTCTGCACTCAGAAGTCGTTCCTGGCAGAAAGCATGACAGAAAAAGACTGTCATGCAAAAAATGTATCTGCTAGTCAATTCTAGTAAAAGAGATAGGAAAGAACACAATGCAAAGAGACGTTTTTGTATAGGGTGCCTCTGTGAATCATTGGAAACGGAAATATGAGGAAACTGAAACCAAATTTCCAAACTACTAATCCAGGAAGAAAATATGGGAAACGTTTGTTCATCAGGTCTACCTTCCACTGGTCAAAGTGGGTCCAAGGACGTACCATTTTAAGACCTATTTAAAACATTTGGGTAGCGTTCAAAATATAGTCTCTGTATGAGTAATAGATGAAGCAGTACAATCTAATACTGTTCTAAGGCATAAATAATTATTAAGGGCTATACTAATCACCAAGACTTAAAGTTTAAAGTCACCCAAGAGGTGTGTGTAAATATATATACCTTTGTGTCAGTACTTTGAGGCAGGCAATATTATTAACTCTCTTTAAAAATAAATTGATCAGCAACTCTATTTTGCAGTTCTTAGTCAAGAAATTGACCACTATATATATGGACTTGACACTATATATATATATATATATATATATATATGTGTGTGTGTGTGTGTGTGTGTGTATATGTGTGTGATTAAATAGATAAGTGATTAAAAATATATAAATATATATCTATATATATAGACTTGACTTGACACTATATATATGTGATTAAATAGATAAGTGATTAAATAGATAAATATATATAAGTGATTAAATAGATAAGCAAACAGTTGCACATGTTGTGAGTTTCCAGAAGAAAAGAGCTATGTAAATAAGCAAGTTATTGAGCTCAAAAGCCTATTTGGATGCTAAATGAGTCCTTTGTCATTCTGAAATAATGAATTCTGCATCAAGCATAATTGATTCTTCATGTATATATTTTAGTGACTTCAAGGGGAGCTTGACTCCATCTATAATTAACGAAGTAAGAACAAAATTACATATTTTATTACAAATGTAATAATTTTAAAATAAATAACAAACTACAAGTATTAATATAAATATTTTTCTGATTTTAGGAATGAACCTGTGCGTCTTTCTGGGGGAGGGGGTAAGGGCTTTGGGCTACACCTGGTAACACTCGGGTTACATCTGACTATGAGCTCAGAATATCTCCTCGGGGACCATACGGGGATGCTGGTGGGGGGGGGGAATCGCACCATGGGTAGTGCGTGCAAAGCAGATGCCTTACCCTTGTGCCACTTCTCAGGCCCCTATACCTCTGCTTCTATTCTGTACTCAGGAACAACTGCTGACAAGATTATTTTCAGAAGTTGTATGATTATACAATTTTGTATTGTGGAATTTTAGAATTGAATTTTGAATTTACTTTTTAGAATGTAGCATATTAGATTTTAGAATATTGAATTAAGAATTCTAGAATATAGATATTAGAATTATAGAATTTAGAATTTAAAAATATGGAATTTACAATTTTAGAATATAAAATTTAGAAGTTTAGAATTTAGATTTTAGTATTTACTATCTATCTTAGCAGTTAGAATTTTAGAATTTAGAATTTTACGATATAGAATTCAGACTTGAATTTAGAATGTAGAATTTTAGAATATAGAATTTAGAATTTGAGAATTTAGATTTTATAATTTAGGATATAAGAAGCTAAAATTTAGAATATAGACTATAGAATTTTAGAATTTATAATTTTAAAATAAAGGTTTAGAATTTTAGAATATGAAATTTAGAATTTTAGAATATAGAATGTACCATTTTAAAATATAAAATTTAGAATTTTAGAATATAGCATTTAGAATTTTAGAATGTAGAATGGTATGATATAGAATTTAGAATTTTAGAAATTAGAATTTTAGAATATAGAATAGAGAATTATTGAATTTAGAATTTAGAATTTTACAATATAGAATTTAGAATTTTAGAATATGAAAATTATAGTATTAAATTATAGAATGTAGAAGTTTAGAATTTAGACTTTAGAATTTAGAATTTTTGAATTTAGCACTTAGAATTTTACAATATAGAATTTAGAATTTTAGAATATGAAATTTAGAATTTTAGAATTTAGAAGTTTAGAATTTAGACTTTAGAATTAAAAATTTTAGAAGTTATATCTTAGAATTTTAAAATATAAAATTTATAATTTTAGAATTTAAAATTCAGACTTTTAGAATACAGAATTTAAAATTTTTTGAGTTTAGAATTCAAAGTTTGAATTATCGAATTTTAGAATCAAATATAGAACTTACTTTTTAGAATTTAAAATCTTATATTTTAGAATAAAGGTTTAAGATTTTTAGAATATTGAACTTAGAAATTTAGAATTAAGCACGTAGAGTTTTAGAATATAGAATTCAAAATTTGAGGACTTAGATTTTAGAATTTAGAATTTTAGAAGATATAATTTTATAAAAAAGGAATATAGAATTTAAGAATTTAGAACTTAGAATTTTAGAAAATAGAATTTAGAATTTTAGAATGTGAAATATATAATTTAGAATTTAGATTTCAGAATTTAATATTTTAGATGTTAGAATTCTATGAATTTATTATCAATTTAGAATTTTATTTGATTATTGATGGTTTTTTTGTTTCCTTTATGGATTTTGGGCCACAGCAGGTGTCGTGAATTGGTTTCACCTGGCTATGGACTCAGAAATTGTTTCGTGTTTTGGGAACGATATAGGATGCAGGGTTATGAAACCACAGTCTGTCCTTGGCTGGCACTGGCCAGGCAGATGCCAACACTTGCGATCCACAAGCCCAAGTAATGAAGAATTTTAGAATTTGGAATTCTAGGAATTGAGAATTTAGAATGTTAGAATTTAGAATTGTAGACTCTAGAATTTAGAATTTTCAAGTATAGAAATCAAATTTTGTTTTATCGAATTTTAGAATTGAATTTAGAATTTACTTTTTAGAATGTAGAATCTTAGATTTTAGAATATAGAATTAAGAATTCTAGAATATAGATTTTAGAATTATAGAATTTAGAATTTAAGAATATGGAATACATAATTTTAGAATTTAAAACTTAGAAGTTTAGAATTTAGAGTTTAGTATTTAGTATCTTTGAAGTTTGAATTTTAGCATTTACAAATTAGAATTTTAGGATATAGAATTTAGAATTTTGAATCTAGAATGTAGAATTTTAGAATATAGAATTCAGAACTTTAGAATATAGATTTTATAATTTAGATTTTAAGAAGTTAGAATATTAGAATATAGACTATAGAATTTTAGAATTTAGAATTTTAGAATATTGGATTTAGAATTTTAGAATATAAAATTTAGAATTTTAGAATATAGAATTTAGAATTTTAGAATATAGAATTTAGAATTTTAGAAAATAGAATTTAGAATTTTAGACTATAGAATTTATAGTTTTAGAATGTAGAATGTAGAATTGTATAACATAATATTTAGAATTTTTGAATTTAGATTTTAGAATTTAGGATTTTGTGGCAGGCTACAAAATTAACACACAAAAATCAATGGCCTTTCTATACACCAATACTAATAAGGAAGAAATGGACATTAAGAAAACAACTCCATTCACTATAGTGTCACACAAACTCAAATATCTTGGAATCAACTTGACTAAAAATGTGAAGGACCTATACAAGGAAAACTATAAAACTCTGCTCCAAGAAATAAGAGAGGACACGCGGAAATGGAAGCACATACCCTGCTCATGGATTAGCAGGATTAACATCATTAAAATGGCAATACTCCCCAAAGCACTGTACAGATTTAATGCGATCCCCCTAAAGATACCCATGACATTCTTCAAAGAAGTGGACCAGGCACTTTTGAAATTTATTTGGAACAATAAACACCCTCGAATAGCTAAAGCAATCATTGGGGAAAAGAATATGGGAGGAATTACTTTCCACAACTTTAAACTTTACTACAAAGCAATAGTTATCAAAACAGCATGGTATTGGAATAAGGACAGGCCCTCAGATCAGTGGAATAAGCTTGAATACTCAGAGAATGTTCCCCAGACATACAATCACCTAATTTTTGATAAAGGAGCAAAAAATTCTAAATGGAACAAAAAAAGCCTCTTCAACAAGTGGTGTTGGCACAACTGGGTAGCCACTTGCAAAAAATTGAACTTAGACCCCCAGCTAACATCATGTACGAAGGTAAAATCCAAATGGATTAAAGACCTCGATATCAGCCCCAAAACCATAAGATATATAGAACAATACGTAGGTAAAACACTCCAGGACATTGAGGCTAAAGGCATCTTCAAGGAAGAAACTGCACTCTCCAAGCAAGTGACAGCAGAAATTAACAGATGGGAATATATTAAGCTGAGAAGCTTCTGCACCTCAAAGGAAATAGTGCCCAAGATACAAGAGCCACCCACTGAGTGGGAGAAACTATTCACCCAATACCCATCAGATAAAGGGCTAATCTCCAAAATATACAAGGCACTGACAGAAATTTACAAGAAAAAACATCTAATCCCATCAAAAAATGGGGAGAAGAAATGAACAGACACTTTGACAAAGAAGAAATACAGATGGCCAAAAGACACATGAAAAAGTGCTCCACATCACTAATCATCAGGGAGATGCAAATCAAAACAACGATGAGATACCACCTCACACCACAGAGAATGGCACACATCACAAAGAATGAGAATAAACAGTGTTGGCGGGGATGTGGGGAGAAAGGAACTCTTATCCACTGCTGGTGGGAATGCCGTCTAGTTCAACCTTTATGGAAAGCGATATGGAGATTCCTCCAAAAACTGGAAATCGAGCTCCCATACGATCCAGCTATACCACTCCTAGGAATATACCCTAGGAACACAAAAACACAATACAAAAACCCCTTCCTTACACCTATATTCATTGCAGCACTATTTACCATAGCAAGACTCTGGAAACAACCAAGATGTCCTTCAACAGACGAATGGCTAAAGAAACTGTGGTACATATACACAATGGAATATTATGCAGCTGTCAGGAGAGATGAAGTCATGAAATTTTCCTATAAATGGATGTACACGGAATCTATTATGCTGAGTGAAATAAGTCAGAGAGAGAGAGAAAAACGCAGAATGGTCTCACACATTTATGGGTTTTAAGAAAAATGAAATACATTCTTGCAATAATAACTTTCAGACACAAAAGAGAAAAGAGCTGAAAGTTCCAGCTCACCTCAGGAAGCTCATCACAAAGAGTGATGAGTTTAGTTGGATAAATACTACATTTTGAACTGTCCTAATAATGAGAATGTATGAGGGAAATTGAGAACCTGTTTAGAGTACAGGCAGGGGTCGGGTGGGGAGGAGGGAGACTTGGGACATTGGTGATGGGAATGTTGCACTGGTGATCGGTGGTAAAAAAAAAAAAGAAAATAGCAGTACTCTCTAGATCTTAAAATGAAGGAAGATGGATGAAATGCCTTCATAATGAGGGGTGATGGCTAATTCACCTGACCTTTTATTTCTGAAGATTCGAGAGATAAGATACTTAAAATGCCATACACTGATTATCTAAGTGATATCTGGAATATGAGAAGGTACTGAGTTGTTACTCATTTTCTGACAAGTTTCTAAATGTCACCATCAGCTGACTCTTGGAGTAGGAGATAGGGATTGAGGGAGAATGATAATCTTCTCTGGGGAAAGACTATTGCCTTTTTTTTTGTGGGGTCACTCCTGGCTCAGGAGCTATATCAGCCTCTATGCCCAGCAACAGTTGGGGGAACATGTGGTGCCAGGAATTGAATCCAGGCTTTGGGCATGCAAAGCCTGTGCTAAAACTATTGAACTATATCTCTGGCCCGAATCTTGTTTTCTTTTGTTCATATCTCCATTATTTTGTCTCCAACTTTCCACTTCTTGGTCCTAATCCTTCTAAGAAAGTAGCATTAATTGTTAAAGGGGTAATGTTTATTATGGAATAAGGCACTTAGCCTCTCCTTAACTCAGTTTTGACGCTGAAGAATTTTGTCTTCCTTCCTAGAAGGGCAAAAACTCCTGCCCCTCACTGGAGGCAGAAGGAATTCTTGCTGATGTCAATTCTTTAGTGCTTCACATAGTCTGCCACAGTTTTTACGTCTTTCAGAGGATTAATAAATAGTATTAAGGAAATACAACTCATTAACTGAACTCTACAAGTAGTAGATGATGATCTGATCTTTTGTCAAACCAAAATTCTAAGAATGTGCAGGGATATTGGAACTTGACTATATTAGAAGAATGTTGGGCCCGGAGAGATAGCACAGCGGCGTTTGCCTTGCAAGCAGTCGATCCAGGACCTAAGGTGGTTGGTTCGAATCCCGGTGTCCCATATGGTCCCCTGTGCCTGCCAGGAGCTATTTCTGAGCAGACAGCGAGGAGTAACCCCTGAGCAATGCCGGGTGTGGCCCCAAAATCAAAACCAAAAAGAAGAAGAAGAATTAGTTAGCAAGGAATTTTTTAATGCTAGTCAACACCAGAGAGCTCTACCAAGCTGAGCTGCTTTGCATGCAGGAGACCCAGGTTCTCTCTCTCTCTCTCTCTCTCTCTCTCTCTCTCTCTCTCTCTCTCTCTCTCTCTCACGTGTTGCTGTTGCTCAATCACTCAACATTGCTCTTTTTGTCATTCATTGTGTCAGTCATCTTTGAAAATATACCATAACTGTTGATGGTCACATTTCTGGGAAGACTCTTGACTCTGCTCTTTGTGACTCTGGTTTAAGAAAAGGTAAGATAGAGGCCAGAGAGATAGTACAGCATGTTAGTTCCTTGCCTTGCTCATGCTTGTACCCCATATGGGTCCACCCACTCCACCAGCCAGAAGTGATCCCCTAGCAAAGAGCCAGAAAAGAGCCCTGAATATCACTGAATGTGCTCAAACCACCAGGAAAAAAAGGTAATAATAGTTACTGTTTTTAAGTTTATATCACTTAAATATTTCATTTTGTTTTGTGGTTCATACCAGGCATACTCAGGGTTTACTCCTGGCTCTGTGCTCAAGGACCACTTCTGGCAGTGCTTGGGGAATCCTATGTGGTGCCAGGGATTGAACCTGGGTCAGCTAAGGACAAGGCAAAGTACCCTAACCCCTGTGTCATCTCTCCACCCCTATATATCACTTGTCACCAATCCAATTTATTTTCTGCTGCACAAATCCCAAGAAATTCCTGAACATTTATGTTTCTCATACCCTTTAATTAAGTTGTTTTTTTTTTTTAGAACCATAATATGGAACCCAGGATCTCAAACATGCAAGGAATGAGCTCTGCCTATGATCTCTAACCCCAGCTCTATTTTTCCCATAGTTTTCT
Organism: Suncus etruscus; assembly: GCF_024139225.1. Lineage (NCBI taxonomy): Eukaryota > Metazoa > Chordata > Mammalia > Eulipotyphla > Soricidae > Suncus > Suncus etruscus. Next base: position 243,042 of record NW_026060328.1, on the reverse strand, counting down.
TTTTAATATCGGGGCCACTTCCTGGCATCTTGGAGGTGTGTGTGGGGTATGGGGGTGGAGGAAATGCAGTGAGGTTGAACTCTGGCCTCACATACAATGCTCTATCACTCCAGCCACATCTCTGGCCCTTCCTGTACTGTTTATTCCTGTCCTATTTTCCCTATTTGCTGATGGTTATTGTTTAAATATAGCAAATGAAATGCCAGCTGTGGTACCTACGAAACAAAACAGACAATTCCTATGACCATCTATTTACAATATAAAGCAGCCAAACAAGACTTAGAGGCTCTGGAATGCTGCCCTGATTCTTTCTGATGTAGGGAATAGGAAGATGGAGCCAAGTGGAGGTTTCTCTTGGCTGCCCCAGTAAGTCCCAAAGTGTACTCTGGGGAGGCAAGTCTAAGAGTGCTCCAGACGGAGAGAGAGATCTAAATGACCAAAGAACATCAGAGTAAGAAAAGAGGAAGTTGAAGAACTCACAGGCTCCCCAAACAACAGCAAAGCAGCCCAGAGGTGCAGGAAGTTAGGGATGCCAACTAATTCCCTCAATGCTACTCCCAAATCCTTTTGGAGGGAAGGAGTGTCTAAAAGCTTTCAGACACAGCTAAGAAAGCAATGAAACTGGGAACAGCAACAAGAGCTGTAGCCACAGGATTTCACAATAAAACAAACCTTAGTTAGGTCATTGGTGGTTCAAAAATAATTTAAAAAAAGAAAAAAGAACCCAAATAAAAAACTTGCTGTTCTCACGACCCAGCTTCTCTAAGCCTAATCATATTAGACCACCTATGATTTGTTTTCCACTGTTCCTTCACATCTGGCTCCTGCTGGCTATCAAAATAAGACTTAAGGATCTTCCACTTCAAGCTGTTGGTGATAAACCTGGACAGAGCAGTTAGACTATGTGTCTATGTGTTTGAAGGAAGATGGCTAGTGAGGTTTCTTTTTGCAGTGACCTCCCCAGTTTGGGAGTGTGGACATTGTAAATCATAGCTCTCCAGTGTCTTATATGCTGGTTGGGAGTTGGGTGCTCCCGTAACTGTGCTGGGGCTGCCAAGTAGCAGTTGGTCCCCTGTGGTTGGCAGAATATTGATTGCCTATTAGATGTTCCGTATCCACCATGCTAAAGGCTCCCTGAATGCTTCTTGGGAGCCCCTAGAAGATCATTTTTCTTGGAAGTGCTGTAAATCCTTATTTAACTCCTAGGTTTGTGTAAACTGCAACTTGAAGCAAAAGGACAAAGAACAAAGCGGATCTTGGAATTAGGTTATTTCCTTCCACCCATGTCTGGGCTGTTTTTCTGTCTCATCAGTGTTTTACTAAAACAGCATGCAACAAATAAAACCTCACTCCTGCAGCTGCTTCCGAGCAGGGGAAAGAAAAGACTTTAAAAAACAAACCCTATCTCCAGATTTCTGCTCTGGCTCCAAGGGATGCCAGAACAGTGCTCGAGTCCTAAACACCTGCAAGAAGATGCCTTCTAAAGCCTCAGCAAACACTCCCTTTTTAATTTTCTCTATTGCATTTTAGCATCCTTCCCCCCACTCTAAGGCAAGCTTTGATTTGTCCTTATAAATGTCTTCAAGCACAGACAAATCTCTCCTGCCTCACTTTTACCTCTTTGGTGGGTTTTTCAGTCCTTTAGATCTTGCTAACTCCTAAATGATGATCTTTATTCTTGCTAATCGGCCTGCACTTAACGGATGTCATTTCCGCTCCGTTCATCTTTTCAGTCAGGCCAGGTCTGTGAGGCGCTGAGGCTTTGCTGTCTGTCCTGTTATGAGGGATATGACTGGTGCGTCCAGACACAGAAGACTCGATGAGTATTACTTTGAGGTTTAATTGCACCAGTCCCCAGGCAGCTCCTCTAAAGAATAAACCCACTGCAAAGTCCAGCTCCCTACGTGGCAGGGAGCCCCCTCAGACACTTCTCATAGAACCGGGTCCTGGATATTTTTAGGCCTTACTTTTCATGGAAGCTTCCCGTTCACCGCTCGCAGGAAATCTTTTCTGGGACATAATCCACTCATTTCCTGAAGCTTTCCTCTCCCCATTGTGTCAGTGTGGGGCCAAATTCAGTCAGAAGCTTGGGATGTGTGTGTGTTCTCCACTTTGTGGAACTCCAGAAAGCTGCCTCTCTCCTATTTCCAGGACTGCTATGCTTTGGCTCCCTCAGGCTGCCTGGCACAAATGGTGTGTGTGTGTGTGTTCACTTCTATGTCTTGTGTCTGGAGGGTGTGTGTGTATGTGTGTGTGTGTGTGTTCACTTCCATGTCTTGTGTCTGGAGGGTGTCCACTGTGGGTGAGAGACCAAGAGCAACTTAGTGATGGGGCTTGGGTGGGGGGCATTACCTGGTTTTCCTTCTCTGCTGCTGCCCCTCCCCAGCTCCTTTATTCATTGTGAGATTGGTCTGAGTTAGTTCATCCAGGGCCACTCAGACCTCTCTGGGGTCCAAGTTGCCATGTTCCTTGCACAATGAGGACTTGGCACTTAGACAAAAAGGTTTTCATTTGAGACAAGGGAATAATTTCTTGTTGGTTTGTGAGCTTTTCAATGTACTTGCTTATGGAGCACTAAAAGTCTGTTTTGTTTTGATTTAGGCTCTTAAGAATGTCAATGGGAGGGGCCGGGCTGTGGCGCTAGAGATAAGGTGCCAGCCTTGCCTGAACTAGCCTTGGATGGACTGTGGTTTGATCCCCCGGTGTCCCATATGGTCCCCCAAGCCAGGAGCAACTTCTGAGCGCATAGCCAGGAGTAACCCCTGAGTGTTACCAGGTGTGGCCCAAAAACCAAAAAAAAAAAAAGTATGTCAATGGGAGTCCAAGAGATAGCAAAGAGCTTAGGGGGGATAGGGTGCTTGCCTTGTATATAGCTGACTTGGGTTTGATCCCCAGCACTATTTACATATGGTACCCTGAACCCTTCAAGGGGTGATTTGAGCACAGAGTGAATACCTGAGTATCACTGGGTGTATGGTACACTTACTTGTGTATTCAAGTAAATAGGATTTTTTTTAATCCATAAAGTTTCTGACCCATAGGTAACACTCGAATGTTAAACTAAAAAATAGGTAGTATAAAGGGGTATTTCATGAGCTGACATGTGAAGGTGCTATGCAGGAAATATAAAACATTGCCCTTGCTTGCTTTGAGGTACCACGTGAGCATTTTCTCTCTGCAGTTACCTCTTCTCCCAGACTCTCCTGACTATCCTGTCCTTCACTCACACTCAAGTCAGAGTAGGCTCTCCTTTATTTTAGTATGTGAGCACAGTTTCCTTCTGAAATCAAACTGCTGTTCCCTGCAACCAACTGCTGCTGTGCAATGCTTGGCACAAAGTTGAGTTTCTTAAAAAAGAATGTGTGTGAGAAGCTATGAAATGTAACTCATTTCCCAGTCACAGGGGTCTGCACTTAGTCATTCAGATTTATTTTGGGGCTAAAGGGAGGCTATGTAGGTGATTTTAGGGGCCAATTCTGGCTCCATGATCAGAGGAATCTCTGGTACCAGAGACCAATCCTAGAGTTCCCATGTGCAAAGCCAATGCCTCAGCCCTTTGAGCCAACTCATTGTTGTCCCCCCCTTTTTTTCATACCTAAGGATCAGTGTGAAATGGAAACCACCCCAGTATCTTTAAACAAGAAGGGATTTAATGCAAGGAGTTGTATTTGACAGTCAGTAAGAATCTCCAGTGTTTTGTTGTTGGGTTTAGGGCTGCAGGGAAGATGCATACTCCCTGCCTACTCTCAGCAGTGAAAGAGTGGTTGAGAAATCAGAACAGAGAAACAAATGTTACCATGGCCTGGTGCTCGGTTGGGAAGTCCCCAAATGCCTAAGCTGCATAGATAGAAACTTTTAGGATCACATTTGCATTTGCCAGAGAAACAAAACAACCCAATTAGAGAACAGGAAAATGGTTGTGGCCTTATTTTCTGAATTAGTTCAATGATTGACAAATGTGCTGCAAGCAAGTCTGGTAGAAGTCTCCTTCCCTCCCTCCCTCCTTACCTCCCTCCTTCCCTCCCTCCTCCCTTCCTTCCCTCCATCCCTCCCTCCTTCCCTTCCTCACTCCCTCCCTCCCTCCCTCCCTCCCTTCCTTCCTTCCTTCCTTCCCTTTCTTTTTTCTGTTTTACAGCATTTTCAACAGGAAGTGAGTGGCCTTGAGTTTGAGCCACTCCAACCTCATCTAAAAAGCATTTCAGATTGTAATATAATTAAAGGTTATAATTTCAAAAAAGCAATTAAAAAGTAGGAAATTCAAAAAAAAAGAATATAGAATTTTTGAATTTAGAATTTTACAATATAGAATTTAGAATTTTAGAATATGAATTTTAGAATATAGAATTCAAAAGTTTAGAATTTAGAATTTTTGAATTTAGCATTTAGAATTTTACAATGTAGAATTTAGAATTTAGAATTTGAAATTTAGAATTTTAGAATTTAGAATTTAGATTTTAGAATTTTAAAATATAGAATTTAGAATTTTAGAATTTAAAATGCAGACTTTTAAAATACAGAATTTAAAATTTTCGAGTTTAGAATTCAAATTTTGAATTATGAATTTTAGATACAAATTTAGAACATACATTTTAGAATTTAGAATCTTATATTTTAGAACAAAGATTTAAAAATTTTAGAATATAGAACTTAGAATTTTAGTATATAGAATTTTAGAGTTTAGAATGTAGAATTTTAGAATATAAAATTTAGAATTTTAGAATATACAAATTAGAATTTTAGAATTTAGAATTTTAGACTGTAGAATTTAAAATACAGAATTAAGAATTTTAGAATTCAGAATTTAGAATGTTAAAAATTTAGAATAAAATGTAGATATTAATCAATTAGAATTTTATTTATTTATGGTTTTTTGAGTTTCCTTTATGAGTTTTGGGCCACAGCAGGTGTCGTGAATTGATTTCACCTGACTATGGACTCAGAAATTGTTCCGTGTTTTGGGAAGCAAATGGGATGCAGGGTCATGAAACCACAGTGTGTCCTAGGCTGGAACTGGCCAGGCAGATGCCAACACTTGCGCCCCCACAAGCCCAAGTAATGTAGAATTTTAGAATTTAGAATTCTAGGAATTTAGAATGTTAGAATTTAGGTTTTAAGACTCTAGAATTTATAATTTTCGAGTTTAGAAATTAAAACGTGAACTTTGGCTGAAGGAGTCCTAGAGGTAAAGATACAGATTTCAGGGAAAAGCCTTTCTCTCCCTCTGGGCTCCACAAAAATTGTCTTTAGGGCATTTTCAGAACTTAGACTTCAGTATCTTTTCTGACCCCATTGTGTTCAGTAGCAGTCATGCGGGGAGTGGTGCAGTAGGTTTGTGGAGATAAATGGATATGAGATGAGATCTCTTTAGGCCATATAACAAAACTCTTAAAATGGTCTGTTCTTCAAATTTGCATTTCTTTGACTTTTATGTTCCCTAGTGAATATGAATTTCCTTCTCTGTTTCTTCACACTATGGTATTGTTTGCTTATTACTCTTTTAAATATTAAACAAAACACTCTCTGGAGTACTGTAAATATGTATTTCCTTCAGAAAACAATGTGCTTGCTTAGCCAGCAGTTTAATAGTCCACTTGCCTTCTCAATAGAATAAACAAGACATTGGAAGGTAAATTTGTTTTACAAGGCATTTAAAGTTAATTCTGTGGGTTTTATAACCTGACATGAATTGAAATCTCCCCCAGAAAAGCAGAAAAATTGTCAAAAATCTCAGCACTCACTGGATCTTGGGGCCAAACAAAGTTAAGAACAAGACTCTGAGAAACATAAAGAACTGAAATTCAAGGGATCACGTGTCATTTTCCAGATTCATGAAGCATTGTCTGTAAAAACTGTGAGGCCCCCACATAATCCTATGCCTGAGGAATGTTATCAGCCTATGAATCATGTGTGTTTCCATAGCCATGCAGCTATCCTGGCATGACACTTTCTGTGTTTCAGATTTTCATTCTTGATGGCCTGTAATTTGGCTTGAGCTGCAAGCCTCAGGTGCTACTCCAACATGTGGCTGAAAATCACTGCAGCTGAAAGAACAAAAAGATTATTGGTCAGTGCAACCTAATTTTTATTTAGACAAAAGAAGACAAAGTTTGAGCTGTTTGGTCACACAAGAAGCCACAAACAGACTCCTAAAAGGATGATGACAGTTGGAATGAGAGGAAATATGAGGCTCCTGTGTATACCAGGAAAGGTTGCAAATGAGGAGATAGGACATAGACCTCACTCTGACACATCATGGCTGCTTATTATGGTTTACTGAACTATTGAGGGGGGCATTTTCATTATTTTGTGGACAGAGATAAAGTGAGAACTTTTATTATCTCAAACGGAAGCTTTGCAACTTTGAAGACTCAAAGCTGGTACATACCATTTGTTACCATTTATTTAAGGCTGTTTTGTAATGGGGCTGAGGATGTGATTCAGGAAGAGCTCATGCCTTACATGGCTGGGTTCAAGCCCTATCATTGACCCAAACCAAAAACAGTGATTAAGCATTATATAGAATTATAAAACTTTATACCCCAAAATTATGCTGTAAACTGCTCTAATTTCATTAAAAATTAAAATTTAAAACTAATTTGTAGAATAAGAGTTGTGGTCTTAATTGTGTCCCATCCCACTCAGTATACACCTTGTTACTCATTGGTTGGAAACATTTTTGAACATAGTACCTTGGATTGGTGTTCAGACCACCTAATCCCATCTGCAGGTGTAGTTTGTCCCTTCCTAATAAATACTTTGGGTTTCAGAAATACAATCACTTGCATTTATGGACTTCAGAGCTTCCTGCGTCTTAGGAGCTGCAGGTTTACATTTTGGAATCCTGAACCTGTTTCTCTCTCTTTTATCTGTGTCTGTGTGTATGTGTGTGTGTGTATTATTTCCTATATTGAGGTGTGCTTCCAGACCCATGTCTCTCCAGTGTACTGGTTCTGGAACCCAAGGCCTAATCCTAGCAGATGGTGCCTAGAATAGGGACTCAACCGAGAATTGGTGGGATGTTCATTTTGTGGATTCTTAAGTGGATTTTTACCACTCTGAGTTTCTATCTATTTGGATTAGTATTATGACGTAGGTTTGTTTTGAATTGAAGGACCTTGTTCTTTTCCTTATGCGAATTGCTACCTTCTTTTTCCCAACACTCAAAGTAGAACATACTGATGTGATATTTTATGCAATGGGGCATCAATATTGCTTTTACTTGTTATGTTAGTTTGGAAGAATTGTGAAATGCAAGAAAAATGCGGGTTGAATATTGACTGATCACAAAAGTGTCTGAAATACTCTCAAAATATTCTGAATTATCACAAAATTTTGAAGTGCTTTCAATTGTTTCTGAAAGATCCTAAATGATTAAGGAATATAAGTATTTTTCTAGCTAACACACGTGGTCAAGCCAAAACCCCTGAGGTTGGTGTTCCACTGCCCTCTACTGGCACTAGGCCTGAAAAGCCTCCAATATTTTACCCCCAAAAGTGGTCTCAAATGAAACTAATGTAGCCCAATGATCTGAATCAGAGGGTAGATCTGTAAGATTATCACCCAACCCCCCCCACTGCTGCTCTGAGTGTGGAACAAATCTACTTCTCTCACAATGGATATTTAATAGAGAGATTGGCATAAATACAGAATCATAATTAAGACGTACATGCCAGAAAATGATTAATATATATAATCATACTAAAATACAAACATGTTCTAATCTGGACTTCTAAATAGGTTTATAATAAATACAATAGAAATAATAAGGTTGATAAGTACCCTTTGAAATCTATTTTTGTTCAGAAAGCCAAAAATAAGGATAGGTGATATCTTTCAGAGTTCAACTAGTTGGTGGTGAGACTAAATGCTGAAAAAAATGAGTACTTTTCTAGTTAATGCAAAGAATTTTTGGAAAATAAATGGAAGAGAAGTCTTACGTTTCTTTCTTACCTTTCACTCGAAACTTGCCAATTGTCAACTAAAATGTCCTGTACAATGTGCCAACTTCAGATACTGCCACCGCTTCCATTACATTTGTTTCATTAAGAGTGAATGAAGACATAGTAATGGCATTGCATATACCTGCAAAGGTACATTTGCAAAAACACAAATATACCAAAAAATGAATCCAGGATAGTTTATTTATATAAATGAATTCGAATGTCAAAGGGTCCTAGAACAGCTAAGAATTGAACCCCACATCACTACCTCCATTTTCTTCTACCAGGGACTTTATTTCCTGTTTGTTTTGGGGCCACATGGACTTCACACTCAGGGATCACTCTTGGAGGAACTTGAGGGCCATATACAGTGCCAAGGATCGAACAGCCGTGTACAAGGCAAGCACCCTGACTACTGTACAATCTGGCCTATTCCACCACAAATTTTCTTTTTTGTTTTGTTTTTTTCTTTTTTGGGCCACACCCGTTTGATGTTCAGGGGTTACTCCTGGCTAAGCGCTCAGAAATTGCCCCTGGCTTGCAGGGACAATGTGGGACACTGGGGATCGAAGCGTGGCCCTTCCTTGGCTAGTGCTTGCAAGGCAGGCACCTTACCGCTAGTGCCACCTCGCCAGCCCCTCCACCACAAATTATCAAGGCAAGTTCTAATAATTACCTTTTCAGTGATCGTGGATCTCTACTGCAGCCAATGGGATAAACATATTGCATCTTTTCATCTTCCTTTGTTTAATTTTTGTAGACATTTAACAAAAATCCTACTATTTATCATTTCCCAAGGCAATGCCATAACATAAAATCACATCTTTAATTGGTTCAGGTATTCTGTAAGCCAAAACATGCAATGACATTTCTCATAGCAGTTGATAAATGTTAATCTACATCTGCATTGCACATAAATTCTAATTGCACTTGAAATTCTAAGATATAAAGGTCAAAAGTATGAATCTAGGAAGCAGTGTGGGAACTTCCTTTAGATTTGTTAATAGCATGAGAAAGGGTCATTAAATTAGGTGAAAATTTAGGACGGTTTAGGGAAGAAGTAAATTAGTACAGTACAAGTCATATATTTGTATAATTCAATTTGTTCTTATAGTTATCACATTCCCCAAGTTCAGGTCTAGATGCTTTATTGGAGGCAATAAGATAAAAACCAAAAGAGAGGGCCTTAGACTTGATTCTCATTAAGAATCAAATGTGCAAAGAAGAGGACCTTTCAGCAGTAATATATTTCATAACAGTTTTCACATATGACAATCTACAAGAGTCCAGGAAAGCACATGAACTTAGGGAATGTGAGGCTCTGAGAGACAATTTATGATATATATTATAATGTCATTGTTACGCACAATAGAGTATCTGAAAAAAAAAGGATGTAGGAGAGAGATTACCAAGTGAAAACAAAACAATCACTCTCAGAATGAGATCGTTGAAAGTTAGACAAATAGTGGTACTGAACTAGGACAAAAAAAGTGCAGCTATAACATCCTTCATACATATTTTCTGAATGTGTCACCCATTTTCTAAAGAGTTCTATTGATATTTGAAGACGATCTTTAATGCCCAACCAGCACAGTTAAAAAAAGTTTCTCCAAATATAATCTTGAAGGAAAATTCAAAGAAAAACATTTTATCTTGCATGACCACATTTATTTTTCAGCCCTCTATAATAAAGTATTTCATAAAAAATTGTTACACAGATATTTAAAAACATCCTTCCAATAACATAGGATTGTGTAAAAATTAGCTTTTGTAGCAAATGTAAGATGCAGAAAAAGATATCCAGAGAAGTTCTCAGGTACCAAATAAACTCCTAAGGCTCCATTCATTCTCTCACCTGCCATTTATTCACTCTCATTCTCATTCATTCGTTCTCCCATCTATTCACATTCATCCTCTCATCCATTCATTCACTCACATTCATTCCTCCATTCATTCCCATCAAATCTCTTCTCCATCTTTTATTGATCTTCATTCTCTCCTCCATGCATTTATTCATTCTCTCATGCAACTGTCTATTTATACATTGACCTTCATTCTTTCATCCATTCCTTATCACTCGCCCATCCATTCATACTTTCACCCATCCATTTTCATTCATTCTCCCATCCACCCATCATTCATTCATTCACATTCATCCTTCAGCCATTCATTAAATCACATTCATTCTCTCCTCCATCCAGTCATTCACTCTCAACCATCTATCCATCCATTCATTTCTCCATTCATTATATCATACAACTCTCCATTCATTCACCTTCATTCATTCATTCTCTCACCCATCCATCTATTCCTATTTTTCATCCATCTATTCTTATTCATTCTCCAATCCATCCATTCATTCATCCTCTTAGCTATTAGATCACATTCATTCTCTCATCTGTTCATCCATTCTCTCATCCACCCATTCATTCCTTACTCCATTGATTCACCCTTTCATCCATCCATGCATTCTCTCATCCATCCATCCATCCATTTTTTATACACCCATTCATTCTCTCATCCATCCATTCAATTCTCTTTCATTCATTCATCTTCTCATTCATCCACTCATTCTCAACCATTCATTCTTTTATATATTATTCACTCACTTTCTTATACATTCACTCATTCTCTCATCCATCATCCATTCATTTACTCTCCTCCATTCATTAACTCTGATTCATTCATTCATTCATTCATTTTCTCATCTATCCATTCACTACTCTCATCCATTCATCCATCATTCTCTCACCACACTTTCATTCACTCTCTTCTATACATCCATTCTCTCATCCATCCTTTCACTCAGCCATCCATTTATTCTTTCATCTATCCACCCATCCATTCTCTCATCCATCCTTTCATACACTCTCATCCATCCATCCACTTATTCTTTCATCTATCCACCCATCCATTCTCTCATCTATCCATCCATCCATATCAAGTCTCTCCTCCATCCATGCATCCATTCACTACCTTCATTTTGTCCTCCACCCACCCACCAGCCCATCCATTCCCCCTCACCAGGCCCCACTCCCTGGAGTGCCGTGCCGGCTCCCTGTAGCAGGTGCCACTCACTGTGAGAGGAAGGCGGCAGAAACTCTGGCGTCCGGAAGGTGCACACGGTGGCAGGGCCCTCAGCCCCCGAGGACAGCGCCTGTACTTCCAGGTGATAGAAGGTGGCCGGCTTCAGGTCGGACATGGTGAGTACCAAGAGATCCTGGGGAGGCCGATAAAGTGGGGTCACATCCTGTAACAAGTGGCTCTTCTTGGAGGTGCGTTTGGGGAAGAGGTCCCCCTAGGCATCACCCCCGTATTTTCTGCCACTGACGACTGCCCCATTGGGGTGTCCCATGAAAACTGAAGTTTTTTTTGTTTGTTTGTTTTTGGTCACATTCAGAAGCGCTCAGGGGTTCCTCCTGGCTCTGCATTCAGAAATGGCTCCTGCCAGGCTCGGGGAACCATATGGGATGCCAGGATTCGAACCACCGACCTTCTGAATGCAAGGCAAACACCCTACCTCCATGCTATCTCCCCAGCCCCGAAAATTGAATTATTTTAATGCGTGAATTTGTCAGCCATGCTAGGCAGTTCTCAGGGCTGGCTCCTGGGCTCTGTGTTCGAGGGTCATTCTTGGCGGGCTCAGGACAACGTGTGTGGTGTTGGGGATGGAAACCCAGTTGGCCGGATCACAGAATTATTTACCCAGTCATAAAAGTGACTCAGGGAATGTTCCATGTCAGGAAGGGGGCGGCCCAAGTCACAGAGGGGGAGTCTTGAATAATGGAGGTTCTCCTAGGTGACAGAGTGGGTGTCCTGGGTTCCAGAAGGGTTGTCCCAGCTCATGGGGGGGTGTCCCAATTATTGGGGGCTTATAGATCACAGAAGGATTGACCTAGGTTAATACGAGCGTGTCCCGAATAACAGGGGGATTTCCCAGGTGAAAGAGTGGGTGACCCAGGGTCACAGAAGGATAGACCCAGGTCATAAAGAGAGTGTCCCAGATAACAGGGGGTGTCCCAGGTCATGAAAGTGGTGTCCTGAGTGACAGAGGGATGATCCGGATAATGAGGGGGTGTCTGAGTGACAGAAATATTGTCCTAAGTCATGAAGGGGATGCCCCAGAGACAGAGGGGGTGTTCTGGTGACATTGGGGATGTCCTGGATCTCAAAGGGGGTGTCCCACTAAAGGAGGGGTGGCCCAGGTTACCGAGGATGCCAAGCACCACGGGCAGAATGTTTGACTGTAAGATGAGGCTATTAGGGAAACTGGAGTGGCGGCTCTCCAGAGTGGCCTCTGCCCACGTCACCTGGAACCTCGTAAGTGGCTGAGCTGGGTTGGCACCAGCCACCTGCCAGGAGAAGTGGCCTGTGACGTTGGCATCGTGGACCTCTAAGGATGTGGACAGGTCTTCAGGCTTGGCAAGCACTTTGTCGAGCACAGGGCCTAGTGGTTTGTGTGCAGAGAAGGTGGGGGAACAGACAAAAAACGGGGTTGACTCAAGACTGAGTGTCGCTCATAATTGGCAGTGTTCCAGTTCCTGACCTATACTTCCTCCAGGATGTCCCCGGGAGATAAGAGTGAAGTTTGCAGGGCATCCAGAAAATGGGACATCAACAGGATTGTGTGTGAGGATTCATAATGCAAGGAGAAAGCTGGGGGGCCTTAGGGGTGCAGGGTCGCTGGGGGGCCTTAGGGGTGCAGGGATGCTGGGGCATATGTCTGTATATATCCTTGTATGTGCGTGCGTCCATGCGTGTATGTATGTCAGGCACAGCAAAAAGCTCTGCAGTTGGGGTTTGAACAGTGCGGACTAGTGGCTGTGTGGATCAGTGGTATGTGTAGCCATGGCCCTCGTGGACCGGTGGCCTTGTAATTATGACTCCTGCCCCGCGCCATCACGTGGAAGCCACAGACAGCAGAACCAGGGCAGAATTCCCAGGGCAAGTGCTGGCCCCACACTGCCCACTGGGGTGTCTTGATACCCCAAATGCCACCTACCCGCTTCTCCGGGGCAGCGGCTCAGTTTGTGGCTCTTGGACTTGAGTGCGGAGCAAGCAGGGTGGTGAAGAAGACGGTCTCGGCCTTCCGGCGTCCTGTGGGCCACGCGGGCTGCAAGGTCACTTTATACTTGCAGGAAAAGGCCAGGTCTTGGAGAATGAGATAGTTTTCCTAGAGGGTGAGAGGACCAGTGAGTGAGCAAAGGGGTGCCAGAGAGTTGGAAGGTGCCAGTAACCCCTAGTCACAATCCCTGGTTGCCCCCAAAATCCAGATGGTCAGTAAGCAAACCGACAATTAGCCTTCCTTCGGGTGTCCAAAGGTGGACAGATGAACAGACTTGTTTGTGTGTGTTGGGTGAAAGATCTAAGGGTGGCACCAGCGTCCCCCAACACTCACCTGGGTGGTCCCGTATGAGACCCCGGAGCTTTGGTGCTGTTGTGGATGCAAAATTCCGGCAGCCACTCCATGTGGTAGCGGGTCAGACCCGATTTTGCAAAGGCAGGACACGGTCAGAGCTGGCCTGGGGGGTTTGAGTATTGAAGTAACCTTCAGGTCCTGGCTAGACTCGGGGTTCTGTTACTGGGCCTTCCTCCTCATGTACCTTCAGCGTTCTTCCAGTAGATCTTCACCTGAAGCTGGTGGTTCTGGAGGAAGGGGGTCCCCACTTTCAGAGGCCGTGACGGCCGCCGAACGTGGAAAGGCAGCTGCCTGGATGTTGTGGTTTTCCGGTTCTTTCCAAGGGTTTCTTCTGTGACAAAAAACAAACAAACAAACAAAAAACAAAACAAAAAAACCCGACTATTTGGGTCAGTGTGTCTCATGAACACTGGGCAGCACAGGGCATGAGGAGTGAGGGGTACCAGCTAGTTGAGATAAGAGCAGATAAGTGCATCCTTTTGAGGGCACCAGATGCATCTGTGTCACTGGAATGTTGCACGTACCACAGGGATTTAAACTGGGCCCCAGCACTCTCTCACGGGTTTGAGGCTGCGACAAACTGGGCCTGCTGGCACCTTGGCGCTTGGGCAGAAAGCTGGGAGAGGGCTGGCATGATAGCACAGCAGGGAGTGCATTGGCCTGGCACATGGCTGACCTGGATTAATCCCCGACATTCAGGAGGGTTCTCTGCACAGCTCCGGGGGTTGTTTCTGCGTGCAGAGTCAGAAGGAAACCCTAGGTTCACCTTTGGGTCTCACTACTGCTGAGGTGAATTCCCTGGAACCCCAAAAGTACCAAGGACAACATAAGGGGCCAGGGATGGGACTCAAGGCATTAAGTGGCCAGTGACAGCTCAACCCATTGGTCTATGCAATTGGCTCAGTTGGTTTGGGCCCTCCTAAAAATATAAAAAAACTCCGTTGGTTTCTGAGCTACAGCCTAACGTCAATGACTGAACCCCCTTTCGACCTGTGGCCTAGTCTCAGGCCCTGTCCTCAACAGGGAGGCAGGTTTTTAGGGTGGAGTCCCCCCTAGACTGTCCTGGCTGACAATGTAGTTGAGTTTCGACTCTCTAAGAAATTTCCGACAGAGCTGAGACACTCTGTCATGTTTTCACCCTGGCTTTAGATCCGTCTTTGATTCCCTCACTCAGTTTTAGGAGATAAATTGGACAGATTAGGGGTGTCTCTTCTCCCCCTTCCCCCAGATTTGTACTGGAAACAAGTTCAGGGGTATCTGGACTTGTGAGGCATCTGGGATTTCTCAAACCCCAAACTATGCCCCCTGTCTCTAAAACCTTGTGTTTTCAGTACATTGTTAAGTCTTTCTTTTCTTCTTTCTTCCTTCCTACCTTTGCAGTTTCTTTCTCTCTTTCTTCCTTACTTTTTTCCATTTCTTTCTTCTGTTCTTTCCTCTCATTCTTCCTTTCTTTTCTCCTTTCACATTTTCACTTTCTTTCCTCCCATTTTTTATCTTCTTTCCTTCATTTTCTTCCTTAATATATTCTTTTTCTTCCTTCCATTCCCACTTTTCTTCCTTCCATTCTTCCCTATCATTTCTTCACTTCTAATTTCTTTCTCTTTTCTCCTTCCTTCCTCAAATTTATTCTTTATTTTCATTCTTTCTTCTCTCATTCCTTCCATTCCTATAGTCCTTCTTTCCTTCCTTCTGTTCTTTTGTCTCTTTCTTTCTTCACTTGTATTTTCTTTTTTTTCTTTTTCCTTCCTTTTTTTCTTTTATTTCTTTTCTTTTTTTCTCCCATCTCTCCTTTCCCACTTTCTTCTATTTTCTTCCAATCTTTTCTCATTATTTCTTTTCCTCCTTTCCTTCTTTCATTTCTTTCCTTCCTTCTTTCCTCCCTCCTTCTCTCCCTCCCTAACTCGCCCCTTCCTTCCCTCCCTTCTTTCTTCCTTCTGCCCAAACTGGAGACAATATACCCCCGAATGACTGCTCTACAATCCGTCCAAAAAAAAAAAAACCAACTCCCTCTACTCTCCATTTGCCATGACCTTGACTTGGTGACAATGCAACACAGGACATTCTTACATAACCCACACACCGCAGCCTAGGACGTTCTGCATCTTTTTTGGGACATGAACCGTGCCACAAAAACAGGGGGAGAGTTGGAAGTGGGTGCTAGAAAGGGGGATGAAGGGAGCTCAGAGCAGGCAAAGAAGAAGACAGGAGGATGTGGAAGGCACCACACATGGACGGCCCAGGTTTGGATGGGAAGGGAGAAACTGGGGGAACATTGGTGGCAGGATGCAAGCCGGGTTCTGCATTGGAACAGAACATGGCTTGTTCCTAGAACACTGATGGACGGATTTTGGGGGGGGGGGGTTACTCCTGGTTCTGTGCTTAGAAATCGCTACTGGTAGGCTCGGGGGACCATATGGGATGCCAGGAATCGAACCGGGGTCCATCCATGATTGACCGCGTGCAAGGTAAACACCCTACCATTGTGCCATTACTCCAGCCAAACCAGGAATACTTCTTTGCTAAAAGTACCTCTGGATTTTTCCCTCACCCCTACCTGTTCTCCACCCCAGGGGAAGGTCCTTCTCTCCCCAATAAAGACTTTGGGTGTGTGTGTGTGTGTGTCTCAGATTCGAAGCCACTTGCAGGTACAGTTTCCACAACGAGTCTATTTGCCTGCTGGTAGCTATAGCTCGTGTGTGGAAATCTCGCGTGGAAGTTTATGGAACCTTCATGATATTCTTCAACCTCGCGTGCATTATTTTCCCTGTCAGCATTTGCCTCTAGACCCACGCTCCCCACTTCTGCTTCAGGAAACGGAGGTTCCCCACTGAGCTTGGGGGCCTGTTGAGAACCAGTCAGGTCTCTGCAGCCATAGACAGCGGGGTGTCCCACCGCCAAGCTGTGTGCAGGGACTGATTGGGATTGGGGTTCAGGGGAAGGCCAGACTCTGGGTGACAAGCACTGCATCCACAGCTGAGCTCGGAATAGGAGGAAAAAATGCAGCACCCCAGTTGGAGTGTAATTGACTCAGCGTCCCTCCTGGTGCCCAGAAACTGGGGTGCCAAGGTGAAGAAAGGCACACAGGCCTCCTTGAAGCAAAACCATGAGTGACCGAGCACCCCCCCACAGGTGCTGAGCTGAGTGACTTTCGGGGTGCTTGCATCTGGGCGGCTTGCTGGAACCAGAAATGCAGAGCAGAAGTGACAACCTGCTGCCCCATGGACCCACCCAATGACACGTGGACCCCCCCCCAGCCTGGCCAGAGATAGATAGGGATTTTTCTTATGACATCTCCAGGGAACATCAAGACAGGGCAAGGTAGGGCATGCTAAAAAGGCTGGAGGTCAGATGTCAGGGGTTGCAGATCAGATGTCAGGGGCTGCAGGTCAGAGGTCAGGGGTAATGGGTCAGAGGTCCGGGAACCCAGAAAGTCCCAGCCACTCACTGAAGCTGGGGGCGGCTGTGAACTGGAAGGTGACCTTCGGGCTCTTGAGTCGCTGCTGGCCCCAGTAAGCCACGGCCAGCAGTTCCACGGTGTACTCGCAGCCCGCCTGCAGTTGCTCCAGGCTCACGGTGTGCAGGCCCATGGGCAGACATGCGTGCCTGTCAGCATGCGCACAGAGACACATGTGACGTGTACGCACACAATGACACACAGACTCATAAGCAAGCACACAGGCAAATAAATATACAGACAGACACGCCACAGACAGAGATATACTTTCATTTTTCGGGCCCCATCCAGTGGTGTTACTTCTGGCTATGTGCTCAGAAATCGCTCCTGGCTTGGGAATCATGTGGGACCTCGGGGATCAAACTCAGGTCCATCGTGGGGCAGCCGAATGCAAGGCAAACTTTGCCCGACTGCCTGCCCCATCCATGACACACAAAGACACACGTGCCAGTGTGGGGTCAAAGCAGTGACGACAAGGCAGAGGCCCATTCACTAGGGAGGGAGGGCGGAAGGGGCCCATCTCTGTCGTGAGATCGTGGCATGTTATTTCTGGAGGAAGGCCTTTGTGCTTAGGGCTTACTCCTGGCTCAGCGTGCAGGGCTGACCCCTAGCTCTTAGTTCAAGGTTGACTCCTGACTTTGTGCTCACCCTGTCTGTGGTCTTCCTTCGCTTCTTCCTGCTGGGCACCGGGGACCTGGCGCTGTCAGCCGCCCAGCTCCAGAAGACCTTGTAATGGTGCACCGGTGTGTCCGGCTCTTCGGGGCTGTCCCAGCCCACGGTGGCTGTCAGGCTGCCGTCACTGTGCACCATGGAGTTGAGCAGCCACAGGTTGGTGGGGTCTGGGGGTGCCCCCAGGTCTGAAAACACAAGAACCTTGTGGTGTGTGGTCCATTTTTTGTTTTGTTTTGGTTTGGTTTGGTTTAGTTTTTGGGTCCCACCTGGCAGCACTCAAGGATTACCCCTGGTTCTACACTCAGAAATTGCTCCTGGCAGACTCGCGGGACCCTATGGGATGCCGGGATTCGAGCCACCGTCCTTCTGCATGCAAGGCAAACGCCTTACCTCCATGCTATCTTTCCAGCCTCTTCCCTAGGGGCCATTATGTCCTTCCAGACACTTTGAAATGGGGACACATCGGAGTACTTTACAGAACCCGGACACTGGGGGTATGTGAGAAGCTGGGAGATGCCCCCCTCAAATGCAGGACCGGCAGAAGAGTGGGCACAAGACCCCTAGCCTGTGACCATAACATTAGCAGGCACATCTGTGTCCAGATGCCATGACACCGGGGTCACTCTGTGGCCTTTATATTAGTTGGATTTGGATCCGCTTAAGAGACAAGTGCAGGGGCCACAGAGAAAGCATGGAGGTAAGGCGTTTGCCTTGCATGCAGAAGGTTGGTGGTTGGAATCCAGGCATCCCATTGGGTCTCCCCTTTGAGCCTGCCGGGAGCAATTTCTGAGCGCAGAGCCAGGAGGGACCCCTGAGCGCTGCCAGGTGGGACCCCAAAACCAAAAATACAAAACACAAAAAGCTGCGGGAAAGTGGCCCACATTGTGGCCACTCTTCCACGGATGGCTTTGGGGATGGACAGAGGGACAGGACAGGATGGGACAGGAGCCTATGCAGACTTATTTTGGTGCCAGAATTTGTCCCAAACGCCCCCCCCCAAAAGCACAAGGTCTTGCCCCCAGAGAACACCCACCTCTTTCTTTCTTCCCTTTCTCTTTTTCCTTTCTCTTTTTTCTTTCTTTCTTTCTTCCTTTCTTCCTTTCTTTCTTTCTTCTTTCTTTCTTTCTTTCTTTCTTTCTTTTTTCCTCCTTTCTCTTTTCCTCTTTCGTTCGTTCTTTCTTTCTTTCTTCCTTCCTTTCACTTCCTTCCATTCTTCCCCTTTCTCTCTTTCTCTCTTCCTTCCTTCTCTCTTCTTTCATTCTTTCTCTCCTTTTCTCTTTCTTTCTTCCTCTCTCTTTTATCTTCCTTCCTTCCATCCTTCCTCTTTCTTTTTCTCTCTTCTTTCTTTTTTCTTCCTTTTCTTTCTCTCTTTCTCCTCTCTTCCTTCCTTCCTTTCTCTTTCCCTTCCTTCCATCCTTTCTTTCTTTCTTCTTTCATTTTCTTTTTCCTTTCTTTCTTCCTCCTCCTTTCCTTCTTTCTTTCCTTTCTTTTTCCTCTTTCTTTCTTTCTAATTTCTCCCTCCTTTCTTCCTCCTTTCTGTCTTTCTTTTCTCTTCCTCCTTTCTCTCTTTTCCTTTCTTTCTTTCTTTCTTTCTTTCTTTTGTTCTTTCTTTCTTTCTTTCTTTCTTTCTTTTTTTCTTTCTTTCTTTCGTTCTTTTTCTTTCTTCCTTCCTCTTTCCCTTTCTTCTATCCTTCCTTTCTTTCTCTTTCTCCCTTCTTTCTCTCTTTCTTCTTTCATTCTTTCTCTCCTTTTTCTCTTTCTTCCTCTCTCTTTTATCTTCCTTCCTTCAATCCATCCTTCCTCTTTTTTCTTTCTACTCTCTTTCTTTCTCCTCTTTCTTCCTTCCTTCCTTTCTCTTTCCCTTCCTTCCATCCTTCCTCCCTTTTTCTTTCATTTTCTCTTTTTCCTCTTTCTTTCTTCCTCCTTTCTTTCTTTTCCTTTCTTTCTTTCTTTCTTTCTTTCTTTTCCTCTTTCTTTCTTCCTCCTTTCTTCTTTTTCATTTTTCTTTCTTCCTTCTTTCTTTTTCCTCTTCCTTCCTTCTCTTTCTTTCTTTTTTCTTTCTCTTTCTTGTTTCCTTCTTTCTTTATTTCTTTCTTTTTCTTTCCTTCCTTCTTCCTTTCCTTCTTTCTTTCCTTCTTTCTTTCTCTCTTTCATTCTTTCTTTCTCTCTCCCTTCCTTCCATCCTTCCTCTTTCTCTTTTTCCTTTCTTTCTTCCTCTTTTTCTTCCTTCTTTTCTTTCTTTCTCTCTCCCTTCCTTCCATCCTTCCACTTTCTTTCTCTTTCTTCTCTCTCTTTTCCTCTTTCTTTCTTTTTCCTCTCTTCCTTTGTTCTTTCCTTCCTTCCTTCCTTTCTTTCTTCCTCTCTCCCTTCCTCCTTCCCTTTTTCTTCTTTCTTTCTTTCTTTCTTTCTTTCTCTCTCTTTCTTTCTCTCTCTCTTTCTTTCTCTCTCTTTCTTTCTTTCTTTCTCTCTTTCTTTCTTTCTTTCTTTCTTTCTTTCTTTCTTTCTTTCTTTCTTTCTTTCTTTCTTTCTTTCTTTCTTTCTTTCTTTCTTTCTTTCTTTCTTTCTTTCTTTCTTTCTTCTCTCTTTATTTTTTGCTTTATGAGACAACCCCAGTGACCCAGCCTCAGGGGTTCCTCTCGCCATGCGTTCAGAAATCACTCCTGGCTTTGGGGGACCATTTGGGATGCCTTGCAAGTGGCTGACCCAAGATAGACCCGGGTTCAAGCCTCAGCATCCCATATGGTCCCCTGAGCCTGCCAGGAGAGATTTCTGAGCGCACAGCCAAGAAAAAACCCTGAGCATCACCAGGTGTGACCCCCAAAAAGTAAAGTAAAATGAAATAAAATAAAAAAGGAGACTACAGGTGTGGCAGGCCCCCGTTGCTATTTTCTTTTTTTTGTTTGTTTGTTTGTTTTTTGTTTGTTTTTTTTTTGGTTTTGGGGCCACACCTGGCGGTGCTCAGGGGTTACTCCTGGCTCTCTGCTCAGAAATAGCTCCTGGCAGGCACGGGGGACCATATGGGACACTGGGATTTGAACCAACCACCTTTGGTCCTGGATCGGCTGCTTGCAAGACAAACACCGCTGTGCTATCTCTCTGGGCCCCACCTTGCTATTTTCAAACTGTATGTTATATGGTTTGTTTCTGTCTGCTACTATGTGCCAATGACATTTCCCTTGCATTTTTGAAGCCCCAAATTCAGGTCCGAGGCTGCCTCGTGCGTAACCCCAGAAGTATGCAGCAGTGACAGAGCGTCTGCCAGTTCCCTCTTTAGACAGAACACACACATTTCGGGCAGTGGAAAGCAAACACTGGTTCCCAGGAGGCGGGAGTGGCAGTGTGAGGTGGGGAAGGGCATGGCCGACCCAGGTTCAAACCCCAGCTTCTCACAGGATTCCCCCAAAAGCAGAGCCGTGGAGATCCCCAAGTGCAGACCCAGGAGTAGGCCCTGAGTACTGCTGGGTTTTGTCCCCTCCAAATAAAATTTCACAGTGGCTCTCTCTAAACAGCTGGTTTCACATTTATTTTTATGATGTATTTCATTATATATTTTGGCATTTGGGGACACACTGAATGGTGTTCTGGGTTTCCTCCTGGCTCAGAAATCACTCCTGATCCAAGCTCTTTCTTTCTTTCTTCTTTCTCTTTCTCTCTCCTTCCTTCCTTCCTTTCTTTCTCTCTCTTCCTTTCTCTTCCTATCTTCCTTCCTTTTTATCTCCACTTTCTTTCTATCACACCCTTCTCTGTGACCACAGAAGTCGCCACAGGTTGTGGGAACATGGACACCAAGAACTCGAGGGGCAAAGTTCTTCCAGAGGGGAAATCCTTGAAGTCTCACAACAGAGGGGTGGTGGGAGGAATGAACTACTGAACCTCTTAGAACCTTCTAGACTGACAAAACTACTAAACCCTCATCCTTCACCCCACTTTGGGGATCAAATCCAGTGATACTGAGGGGTTTCTCCTGACTCAGTGCTCTGGGGACCAACCCTAGGTGCTAATTTAAAAAATGACCACAACCGGTCTCCATTTTATGCAAACTCCTTCGCCTGTCTGTGTCTCTGTCTCTGTCTCTGTGGTGCATGCACAACCCAAATCCTCAAATCCCCAAACACTTGAGACGGGACAGCTGAGGACTCGGTTCTCACCTCGCAGAAGCTCTGGCATTGCTGCTTCCTCAAGTCCCAGGCGTCCTTGCAGGGTTCAAGACACTGTGGAGAGAACAGAAAGGACAGGGTGAATGACAGGTCGGGACAGGCCTGGAGCAGGAAGGGCCAGGAGAGACACCCCAAGAACAGGCCTCAGGACAGACGCCTCTCCCCAGCTTTATTGACAAAGGCCACAAAATTTGGCGCTGCAAGATATGAGGCGCCACTGTGGAGTGTAGACAGGAGGGGTCAGTGCCGCAGAGACGCCCCACTCTCAGGTCTACATCCCAGATAAGAAGCCACTGCACTGCTTTCTGTCAATTCATTCTTTTTATTCTATTTTATTTTGGTCTTTTGAGGGCACACTGGGCAGCGCTCAGGGGTTACACCTGGCTCTGCACTCTGACATCAGTCCTGTCAGGCTCGGGGGATTATATGGGATGCCGGGAATCGAACCCAGGTCTATCCCAGTTGGTCTTGTGCAATGCAAACTGCCTACCTGCTGTGCTATCTCTCCGGCCCCAGAATGCCTTCATTCTTTTCTTTCTTA
Organism: Suncus etruscus; assembly: GCF_024139225.1. Taxonomy (NCBI): domain Eukaryota; kingdom Metazoa; phylum Chordata; class Mammalia; order Eulipotyphla; family Soricidae; genus Suncus; species Suncus etruscus. The sequence continues at coordinate 220,859 of NW_026060328.1, read as the reverse complement.
ACTTTTCTTTCTTCTTTCTTTCTTTTTCTTTCTTTCTTTCTTTCTTTCTTTCTTTCTTTCTTTCTTTCTTTCTTTCTTTCTTTCTTTCTTTCTTTCTTTTCTTTCTTTCTCTTTCTTCCTTCCTTCTCTCTACCTTTCTTCGTTCTTCCTTTCTCTTTCTTTCCTTCTTTCTTTTTCTATCTTTTATCTTCCTTTATTTTTTTTCTTTCATTCTTTTCTTTCTATTTCTATCTTTCTTCCTTTCTTTTAGTTTCTTTTTCATTTATCTCTCTTTGGCATTGTTATTTGTTTCTTTGTTTGGGTACCACACCTGGCGGTGCCCAGTCATCCCTATTCTTTCTTTCTTTCTTTCTTTCTTTCTTTCTTTCTTTCTTTCTTTCTTTCTTTCTTTCTTTCTTTCTTTCTTTCTTTCTTTCTTTCTTTCTTTCTTTCTTTCTTTCTCTTTCTTCCTTCCTTCTCTCTACCTTTCTTCGTTCTTCCTTTCTCTTTCTTTCCTTCTTTCTTTTTCTATCTTTTCTCTTCCTTTATTTTCTTTCTTTCATTCTTTTCTTTCTATTTCTATCTTTCTTCCTTTCTTTTAGTTTCTTTTTCATTTATCTCTCTTTGGCATTGTTATTTGTTTCTTTGTTTGGGTACCACACCTGGCGGTGCCCAGTCATCCCTAAGTGGAACAAGGGATCAAATCCGGGTCAGCTGCCTGCAAGACAACTAACTACCTTATGCACTTCACAACCTCTCTGACCCCTAAAGGTTTCTTCTCTTTCCACAAGTTTTCTAGAAAACCCAAAAGCCCCAGAACTTAAAGAAAAGAAAAAGCAAGAACCATTTTTCTTGTGGCAAACCCTTTTTGGGGCCCTGAGAGTGGAATTTAGTGAAACTGGGGGATGGAGAAAAGAACTAAGGCTGCGGCCATCCGTAGCTGTCTGCCCCCCACTCTGATGCCTCCGTGTTTCCCCCTCTGTCTGCAGGCATAAAACCCATGACGACAGAAGGACACACAAGGAACTTTCTAGAACTTTGGGGACTGGCGTGAAGGTGATCTGTAATGTAGCATTTTGGGGGGGCACCCCCTGTATTTTGCAAGGAAGCCAAGAGGACCCCTTAGAGAAAGGCAACAAGTTCTCACAGACCAGCCTCTCTGTTTTCCTAAAGCATGACTGATTTTCTTAAACCTATATGAGAGAATTTGTCCCTTTTTTCCTGTTTCTTTTTTGGGCCACACCCGGTGGCACTCAGGGGTTACTCTTGGCTCTGCACTCAGAAATTTCTCCTGGATGCTGGGAATTGAACTGGGAGTCCTGGGTTGACTGTGCAAGGCAAATGCACTACCACTGTGCTATCTCTCTGGCCCCAATTTTTTTTCTTCTTTTTTTCCCTTTGGTTTTTGGGTCACACCCAGCACCTCTCAGGGGTTCCTCCTGGCTCTACACTCAGAAATCGCTCCTGACAGGCTTAGGGGACCCTATGGGATGCCGGGATTCGAACCACCGACCTTCTGCATGCAAGGCAAACGCCCTACCTGTATGCTTGCTATCTCTCCAGCCCCAACCAAGAGCAATTTTTGAGCGCAGAGCCAGGAGAAACCTCTGAGCCACGCCGGGTGTGACCCCAAAACCAAAATAAATAAAAAAAATAAAATATAAAGAAACAGTCTCTTAACATTCCCCCATGGGAACTCGCTGACAGTTCTAAATTCAGAATTTCCAAGTTAAAAACGTGTGGTTTGTTAAAAAAAAAAAGAATAAAATTTAAATAAATAAAAATAAAGTCACAATGAAAATAGAAAAATAAAAATAAAGAAATAAAGAAATAAAAAAATAGAAAAATAAAAATAAATAAATAAAAAATAATAGAAAAATAACAATGACAAAAAGCACCCCGCTGTTGCTTATTCATGCAAGGAAAAATTTCTATACCCAGAATAAAGACTTACAGATATCCCAGGGGTCACACCAATGCTGCCACTCAGAGGTGGGGGGAAATTAAAATACAAGGGGGACATTCTGGGCCCCTTTGCATATGACTTTTTCTGGAAGTGAAAAACTTAGGGTTTGAGCAATCTGGGATAAAGGCTCAAGTCTACACCACATGCAGTACCGAGGCCACACTTGGTCCAATTTCTCTACTTCTCCAGGGGAGGAGGCAGCGCCTGAGAGAAGGTGGGACAAAGAAATTTCGGGGTGACAGAGCAGCTGAATTCAGGCTCTCAGGGGAGGCTCTTTCCCAAAGGAGCTCTCCCCTCTTGTTGCGGGGTGCTTACAGGCTTAGGAGATAAAACCCGAGAAGGGGCTTTGGAAGCCGCAGTCTCCCCTGCACACCTCACCCATGACAGAGATGACTAAATGAGAAAATATTCAGGCCACCGGGAATGCGCCAGACGGGCCAGATTCCAGGTGATTGATGTCATCTAGGCCGATAAGGCTTAAGTCAGAGGCCAGAGAAGGGGCAAAATGAGTGCTGATGATTTGTGGGGTTCCCATCTGGACAGCTGGGCAGGAAAATCTCATTCCCTGCACCCCCCAGGTTCACGGCTGTGTGGCCGGGGGAAGCAGCTAGAAAAAAGACATGGATCATATTAGGCAAGATCAGCCTATGACAGATCAAAACTCTTGGAGACTGGGCTGGAGTGGTGGTGCAAACAGTAGGGCGTCTGCCTTGCACGCACTAACCTAGAGTGATCCCCCAGTATCTCATAGGGTCCCCCAAGCAAGGAGTGATTTTTGAGCACAGAGCTAGGAGTAACCCCTGAGCATCATCGGGTGTGGCCCCAAAGCAAACACAAACAAAAATAAATAAAACAAAAATCTTGGGGACAGCCTGAGCTGGTGGGGCTGTGGTGAGAAAAAAATTTGGAAACGCAGAATTAAGCTACCCAGAAATCCCATTCTTGGGGATCGATCCCCAAGACAGAAAGACATTCATTGCAGCCCTCAGAGCAACAGCCAAGACTTGGAATCCATAGCTGTAAGAAATGATGCCATCGGGCTGGAGAGATAGCATGGAGGTAAGGCATTTGCCTTGCATGCAGAAGGTCGGTGGTTTGAATCCCAGCATCCCATAGGGTCCCCGAGCCTGCCAGGAGCGATTTCTGAGCATAGAGCCAGGAGGAACCCCTGAGCCCTGCTGGGTGTGACCCAACCCCCTCTTCCCCCCAAAAAAAGAAATGATGCCATTGTACAATTTGCTGCAACATGGATGGAACTAGAAGATATTGTGTGAAAAGACATAAGGCCGAAGAAAGAATAAATGCAGTATCTTGCTTCTACGTGTTGTTCAGAATAACTGCATGAAGAAATGCAATGGTCTAAGTTGGGGGGGTCTTCTAGGACACTCTTGGTCCCAGAGTTCTGGATGAAGAAAAGGAAAGAAATTTGAGTTTAGGGGCCGGAGCGATAGAACAGCAGTACGGTGTTTGCCTTGTACATGGCTGACCTGGGTTTGATCCCCGGCATTCCATAGGATCCCCACCCCAAGCATAGCACAGAGCCAGTAGTCAGGCCTGACTGTGCCAGGTATAGCCCAAACACATAAAAAAAACCAAAACAAACAAACAAACAATAAACAAAACAAACAAACAAAAACCCAAATAATGCATTGACCAAATTTGCAGAGAACACAGAGGCCACTCCTGTTCAAAAACAAAGGCCCAAGGGGTGTTGCACTGAATTATTTCCTTCCCCCTTTGCAAATGCAATTGTGGATTCGGTGTCTGTGTGTACAGAAGTGTCCAGAATGGGGCCAGCTCCATTGGGCATCAGGGGGCTTCTGCCCTGCGCTGTTTGGCCAACAGGAGGTGGAAAGTTGGGGCGAGCACCCAACATGAATCCAGGGGGCCCAGATATTCAGCTTAGCAGACGTCTGAGAATTTCTGGGTACAATGCTGACGGCTGGGGAAACCGCAGAAGACAGCGAGAGATGACAGAAATGTCAGCGTGTCCTTTTGGGGGTGTGTGAAGGTAGGAACGGGGCCCCGGAAGGTAGGTGGGCAGACAAGTGGGCATGCATGGGGCATTCTCCACCGACCCCCCTCTTTCTTCTCTGCGCCCTGCTTTCCTCCCCTTTCTTCCCAGGCCTCCTAGGACCTCATTTGGACTTTTTCCGCTTGGCCCACTGCCTCTTTCTTTTCCATTTCCTTGAAGAAGAAAGTCAAAAAAAATCTTTTTTTTTCTGTCCCTCTTTTGTTCCAGTCTCTTAGGCCAGTGCCAAGAAAGGCTCCCAGGGCATAGACCTCCTTGCCAAAATTGCCAGGTGGCAGGGTAAGCCGGGTCTTTCTTGTGTGTGGCCGGAAGTAGGCCAGGTTTGGGGATGCATAGAACACAGGACAGAAGTGTTTTTGCACAAACAGTGTCTGTTTGGGCAGCAAGAATAGAGGCAACCAAAAAGGCAAGTCATGATTTCGGATTATTGCTGGGTGCCAAGAAACATGTTGGGGGCCCACTGGTGAGTGAAAAAAAGAGGGGAAGCTAAAAGGAGGGAAAGGGAATAGTCTGGTACCCCTTCAGAAACTGTTGTGCAAACCACAGTGTCTAAAATAAAAATAAGGAGGCGCTGGAGCGGTGGCACAGCGGTAGGGTGTTTGCCTTGTACGCAGCTGACCTAGGACTGACTTGGTTCTATCCCCAGGCATCCCATATGGTCCCTTGAGTCAGGAGTGTTTCTGAGCGCAGAGCCAGGAGGAACCCCTGAGCGTAACTAGGTGTGGCCCAAAATCCAAAGAAAAGAAAAGAAAAAATGGAATAGAAAGACAGACAAAGACAGAGAAGAAAATATGTCTGCCTTGGGGCCGGAGAGATAGCATTGAGGTAAGGCATTTGTCTTGCAAGCAGAAGGTCCGTGGTTCGAATCCTGGCATCCCATAGGGTCCCTCCGAGCCTGCCAGGAGCGATTTCTGAGCATAGAGCCAGGAGGAACCCCTGAGCACTGCCGGTTGGGACCCAAAAACCAAAAATAAAAAATAAAAATCCTATAGCATTAAAACTCTACAAAAACCAACTTTGGGTTCAAGGCAGGTGTCGTTTCCCAAGCTGGGAACACTACAGGCCTCGAAGCTCAGTGGAATTCGCTCAGTGGAGTTTTCTGTGTTCTCCGTCTGGCACAAACTGTTTTTGGGAAAAGTGTGTGTGTCTGTGTGTGTGTTGCTCATGGCCTCTCTCCAGCCCCCACTGGAGAGAAACGGTCACAGTGCTTCGTGTCCTGCCAGAATAATGAAAAGTTTTGGCTACCACCCAGTGGAAATGCAGCAGTGACAGCCAGCAGAAGAACAACAATGTCACGCCTAGGCCCGCCACTGTGTCAGCTCGCAAATCAGCTCCCTGTCAGAAGTCCGGTGTGTGTGTGGGGTGGGGGGGCTCTGGGCTCCCAGCCATAAGGCTGGCAAGGAAGGAGGGCCTCTGCTTCTCCCGGCTGCTCCCTGCTGCTTCCTCAAATAAACAGGTCTTAGGAGCTGCCCTGAATATGTTTAGAAACAAACACACAGCAGGCAGGGTGGTGCTTGCCTTGCACATGGTCCCAGGAATGGTCCCCTAGGGCCAGGCTAGGAGTGAGCCCTGAATACAGATTCGGGAGTAAGTCTTGAGCACAGAATCAAGAGTGAAGGCTGAGCACAGAGCCTGGAGTAATGAAAATGGAGCCAGGAGTGAGCCCTGAGCCAGGAGTAAACACAGAGATGCAGAGAGGGAGAGAGAGACACAGAGACAAGAGAGTTCCTACATTGCAGAGACACAGAGAGACAGAGATGCAGAGAGAGAGAGGGAGAGAGAGACACAGAGACTGAGAGTTCCTAAAGTTGCAGAGACACAGAGAGACAGAGAAACACAGAGAGACAGAGATGGAGAGAGAGACAGAGATGGAGCATTCCTAAAGTTACACAGACACAGAAACACAGAGATGCAGAGAGAGGGAGGGAGAGAGACACAGAGACAGAGATGCAGAGACAAAGAGAGAGAGACACAGAGACAGAGAGTTCCTAAATTGCAGAGACACAGAGAGACAGATGCAGAGAGAGAGGGAGAGACACAGAGACTGAGAGTTCCTAAAGTTGCAGAGACACAGAGAGACAGAGAAACACAGAGAGACAGAGATGGAGAGAGAGACAAAGATGGAGAGTTCCTAAAGTTGCAGAGACACAGAAACACAGAGATGCAGAGAGAGGGAGGGAGAGAGACACAGAGACAGAGATGCAGAGACAGGGAGAGAGACACAGAGAGTTCCTAAATTGCAGAGACACAGAGAGAGATGCAGAGAGAGAGGGAGAGAGAGACACAGAGACTGAGAGTTCCTAAAGTTGTAGAGAGGCAGAGATGCAGAGAGAGGGAGACACAGAGACAGAGAGTTCCTAAATTGCAAAGACATAGAGAGACAGAGATGCAGAGAGAGAGACACAGAGACAACTGTAGAGACACAACACAGACAGTTGCAGAGACAGTCACAGAGAAGGTCACAGAGACACAGCAGAGAGGGCCGCAAAGACAGCCAGAGACACACAACGAAGAGATGGGCGCAGAGACACAAAAATGGCTGCAGAGACACAGCAGAGATGGTCGCAGAGACAGCCACAGAGACCTAAGAGACAGTACAGAGATACAAGGGACACAGCACAGATGGGTGCAGAGACACAGAGACAGCTGCAGAGACAGCCAGAGACATAAAAGACAGTAGAGAGATACAAGGGACACAGCACAGATGGGTGCAGAAACACAGAGATGGCTGCAGAGACACAACAGAGACAGTTACAGAGACAGCTAGAGACATAAGAGACAGTACAGAGATACAAGGGACACAGCACAGATAGACGGCTACAGAGACATAACAGACACAGTTACAGAGACAGCCGCAGAGACACAGTATAGATGGGTGCAGAGACAGAGACAGCTGCAGAAACACAACAAAGACAGCTGAAGAGACAGTTACAAAGACGGCCACAGACACACAGCAGAGACGGTCATAGAGACAGCCCCAGAGACACAGCAGTCACAGACACACCAGCTGAGACGGCCCCAGAGACACAGCAGAGATGGTCACAGAGACAGCATCAGAGACACAGCAGACAGTCACAGAGACACCAGCAGAGATGACCCCAGAGACAGTCGCAGAGACACAGCAAAGACAGCTGCAAAAAATGATCACAAAGATGGCCCCAGAGACACAGCAGAGATGGACGCAGAGATTCAACACAGGCGGTCGCGGACAAGGCAGGTCCCAATTTGTAGTCTCCAGGTGGTGGGGGGATAAGTGGCAAAGACCCCATTGATGCAAGGCAGGAAACTGTCCCTCCAGCCTGCAACTAATGACTCAGGGCTGGATTGTTGTGTATGTAAATATTTTGGGGGATTACTATGTTACTCACCCTAAACTGATTGGTGATTGTTTGCAGCATATATGGTGTAAAACTCCAACAGTCATGGATTTCTTCTTCCCGCCGAGATCAGGAAGCTTGTAGTTGTGGGTGAAGGGGATGGGTTGCACATGTGAAATACTAAAAATTAAAATGTCAAGGACTAGGAAGAGTGAAGGAAGGATAAGGAAGACTAATTTGGGGAAGATAAAGTTAGGAAAAAGGAAACTATATACAAAATATGCAGAACAGACAGACACTAAACAAGACATACACACACAGACTTCACAAAAAATATGGCCATAACACTCACTCATACTAAAAAATATTTGTTGGAAAGGATCCAAAATAGAGCAAAAGAAAAGAGAATTCAGCGGAATCAACTAAAAGCTCCTTAAAATGTAATAGCCGGCAATTGTTTACATAAATCATTTCAAATTCACAAAAAAAATTTTTTTTTATGGTTTTGCCTAGCAGATCTGAAAGAGAATTTCATGCGTAATACAAACATGGACAACTCTACTATATGTGTATATCAGTATATATAAAAAGTTATTGTATAATAGTAACTTTATGATAATCAATCATAGGCAAGAAGCACTGTGAAGAAAGTCCACCTAAAATTATCATTATGTAAGCGTCTTAAAACCTAAATTGAGGGAAATAATGCAATGATGTTAAAATAAAAAGAGTGAAAGTCGTTAAATGAGTATACCTAGAAAGAAAAACAACATTAATATGATGAGAAATTTCTCTTTCAGGTGAACCTTGACTAAATTAATTTGTAAAATTTCATGATTAACTGAGACCTAGAGCAATAATGAAATTAAGACATAAATCCATCCTACAAGGAAACACATTGGGGATTCATGATTTTCAATCTATATTCATTGATCATGCCTGTGGAAAGAATCCTAGAGCATTAATAGCAACTGATAAGGAAGTAAAATGATTATCTGGTGTTCATTGTAGATCTCTAAGAAGTATAAAACAGGATGTATGCTGCTATGGATTTCACCAATGTATTAGGGACTTTTTTGATCTTCTTGTCATCAAAATTGATCCAGTGTTGTTTTGCAGCAATTTTTACAGTATGAAGTACAGTGTCCATAGTGAACTTTACCATAATGGTTTGACACCAATGATAAGTTGTATTTCTTAATCTTGCTTTTATTCTCTGAAGTGAATTCCTCTAAATTGAGGTGTTCTAAAGGAAAATCTACATAAGTATGCAATTTTTTTATTTGTTTGCCATCAAAAGCAAAACGTTTCAAGTGTATTATTAGTACTGGTGGCAGTTTCCATAAATACGTTTTCTTTGAAAAATCCCTTCTATTTTTGCAACTGTTGCACAGAACTTTGTTGTCATTTCTTAATTTTTCTTCTTTAAAAAATTCAGAGAGGCATTCCTGTAATGTACATTTATCTGTAGATGTAACAGCCAAAGACAAATGAACAAATGTCTCATAAACCTCAGACTTTTGGTGGCAAGTGAGACACTGGAGTATAGATTTGAATTGTCCTTGAAAGAGATCATAAATAATAGATTTATGATCCTTTTGGTGTTCTGGACTAAATTGTTCATAATTTTCATTTCCCATGAGATGTGTAGTTTTGTCTGTCATTAGATTTACAGTAAGCAAGTCCTGATGTAATCCCTCTATTAGGAACATCAGTAGTTCGTGAGGATCCTGCTGATTGTGTCCAGCAAACTGGTCATTAAGTAAACCAATTGTTACTTTGAAGTTTTCAGGGTTAATATATCTATGAAATCCATTTCCCATGGTTTTGATGAGCCGACCAAATTCTTCGGCTAATTTACCTTCATGCCCCATCGGATTTTTCTTGTTAATATCCTTTTTATAATGATCTTTATAAAAATACTGAGTTAAGTCTGAAATATTATACAAGCATAGCAATATTGAGTTCATGTAGCAAGAGTTTCCTATATTTTGGAGTCCAGTTAAGACAGGTTCCTGTCTTTCCTTTTGCATCTCGGAGTGTAAGGATTTATCACTACCATCAGTCTCACTCATTATATGGTGTGTGACAGCTAAATCGTTCCCTGCCCCAGAGACCTTAGTAATATTACTGCTGTTAGTGTCTGAAGTATTCTGTTTTTTTCTCTGAAGGGGAGTTTGTAGTCTGAACCTGATCATTTGTGTTAGCCCGATTTCTAACAAGACGTAATGGAACCCAAAATTTCTTGGGAGGGTCATCATTTATAGAAACATAGGCATAACCCCTTCCTCTTAGGAGAAGATAGCCAGCTATCCATTTTTCATCCTCCTTGATCCATATAGGTTTATGGGTTGTTTCTTGTCTCTGAATATCCTCTTTAAAATGTCTTTCCGCTGCAGTGTAGCTTTCCCCTTGGGGTAAGTTAAAGTAATTTAGTGTGATAAGAGTCAAAGATAGCAAATCCGTTGGTGGTAAACCTCTTTTTCTATTTTTTTGCAATTGAGTTTTTAAGGTTCTGTGAGTCCTTTCTACAATGGTCTGTCCCCTGCAATTGTAAGGAATTCCTCTGAGATGTCTTATCTGCCATTCCTTACAAAAAAATTCAAAAGTTTTGCTAACATAGACTGGCCCATTATCAGTTTTTATAGAATATGGAATACCCATCACAGAGAAACATTGTAAAAGAAAACTACAAGCAGCCTTAGATATTTGAGAAGACATGGGAATTGCCCACATAAACCGAGAATAAGTGTCCACCACAACATGAAGATAAGGTTTCCTTGGAAATAAATCTGTTTGAGTTATATCCATTTGCCAAAGTTCGTTAGACTGTAAGCCTCTTGGGTTTGCTCCTGCTATGTGAGTCTTTTTTGTTAACGGTGCACATACGTTGCAGTTTTCTACGATTTCTCTAGCTTGCCTCCATGGAATTTGGTAATTCACATGTAAACGGCGAGCATTTGTGTGTAGGGCTGAATGTGCCTCTGCAGGTGATTTAAATATAGGCATTGCTAGCAAGTCAGCAGTTTTATTTCCTTGAGCCATAGGTCCTGGAAGACCTGAGTGGGCTCTAATATGTGTGATGAAGATGGGCTCAGTTCGTTTTTGAAGAAGCTGCTGTAATTGTTTAAGTAAGTCCTGTATGATCGGGTTATTAGCATTAAGGGATGCAGTGGCTATCACATGACATAAATTTACCACATACAAAGAATCAGAAACTATATTCATGGCTTCAGATACATTTTCTAATAGGTAAATTAACGTTGCTAATTCAACTTTCTGTGCAGATTTATATTTGGTATCTATGGTCATATTAATGTTGTCTCCAGTTATTCCTCCTTTTCCATTTTGGGATCCATCAATGTAAAAAACCTTGGCATTGGGGATAGGGGAATCCCGAACAATTGAAGAAATAACAAACTGAGTTTTCTTTAAAAAGTCCCAAATTTTTCCTGCTGGATAATGGGAGGATATTTCTCCTGTGAAATCTGAGAGGGCCCTTTGTAGAGATTCATTAATTGGCAATATTGACTCAATTTCCTTTTTTGGTACTGGCAAAACTATTATATCTGGGTCAAAACCTAGTAAAGATATAGATCTGAGTCTTGCCTTGATAATAATCTCTGAAATCAGTTGCAAGTAGGGGACAACTGAGCGAGGTTGTTTGTTATGTAAATACACCCATTCCAAAGGTCCTGACTGTTGCACCAAGGCCCCTGTGGGGGTTTCTATAGTAGGGAAGATTAACAGTAATACCTTTTCTGCTGGGATGAATCTTGAGAGAAACGATTTTTGTAATCTGCTCAAGAAGATGTCCAATTCATTTTTGGCAGCTGTTGTTAAATATCTCGGGCTATCTAAAGCAGGATCACCCTCCAACGTGTTAAACAGATTAGATAACTCTGCATTTGGGATTCCTAGTGCAGGGCGGAGCCAATTTATGTCACCTAAAAGTCTCTGAAAATCATTAAGCGTTCTGAGGTTTTCTTTTTTGATAGAAAATTTTTGTGGACGTATAGACGTCCGGTCCAAAATAAAACCCAAATATTGATACGGTGGCATTATCTGTATTTTTTCTAAAGCTATTTTCAGTCCTGATGTTTGTAAACAGTCAGTAACATAAGAGTATAATTCCTGTAAATCTGTTTCATTGTTCATTGTGAGCAAGATATCATCTGTATAATGAAATATCATGGCTTGAGGAAATTTTTCACGAGCAGGGCTCAAAACCTTATCTACAAAAAACTGACACATGGTTGGGGAATTCAGCATGCCTCTGGGGAGAACAGTCCATTGGAAACGTCTGCAGGGATGGGTATTATTGAGAGAAGGAACTGAGAATGCAAAACGGTTTTTATCATCTGGGTGGATAGGAATATGGTAGAAGCAGTCTTTCAGATCAATTATAATTAGTGGCCATTCCTTTGGAATAACTACAGGTGATGGTAAACCAGTCTGCAATTTGCCCATAGGTATCATGGATAAATTTATAGCTCTAAGATCCATCAAAAGTCTCCATTTACCGGATTTCTTTTTTATAGTGAATATAGATGAATTCCATTGAGAAAAAGATGGTTCAATATGTCCTAAACTTAGCTGTTCCTCCACTAATTCTGTGAGCACCTTTAATTTATCAGTTTTAAGGGGCCACTGACCTGTCCAAATTGGTTCGTCAGATTTCTATTTTATTTTTTATTGGTGCTGGTGTTTTTATGGTAGTGGCCCTACTAAAAATTTTGGGGTTTTAAATCAAAAGAAAGTTTGGGCTCTTCTGGAGCTAATGAGATGTGGAATTCTGCTTTCCACTCTTTGTGTAGGTCACGGCCCCACAGGGATGGTGAAAATGGGCCCACGTGAGGTCTGATTATTGCTTTTTGATTTTCTGGGCCGTAAAATAGTATAGTCCTCGTACTCAACAGACAGGAACTCAAGCCTCCTATTCCTTCTAGGGAATACGGGATTTCCTGAAGAGGCCAATTCTCTGACCATTCTTTATCAGAAATTATGGTAACCTGAGCACCCGTATCTATCATTCCATCAAAGGGTTTGCCTTCCAAGTGAAGTTTGATCATTGGGTGTTCATCTTTACATTTAGTAACCAGAGCCACGATTGGGTTTTGAGCAGCATCCGGATCTGTGCTTCCAAAACCTCCAATTCTAGTCTTATCTGAAGTCCCAAATTTGACATAAGGCACTATTACTATCTGGGCAATCGCTTCTCCTTTTTTAAAGGTCCATGTAACTGGTACAGTAATAACTACAATGATTTCTCCCATGGAATCTGAGTCAATGACACCAGTGATTACTGATATACCCTTTATGTTGAGGGAACTTCTGCCAAGAATCAAACCCATACTATCTGGGGGTGGCGGGCCTACAATGCCAGTTTCTAACATGTAAGGGCATGCTCCTGGGTAAATTGTAATGTCCTCTGGGCATAATATGTCTAATCCGGCACTCCCTGAAGTAGAGTGGATTAATTCCCTTATCGTGATGAATTTTCTTGGGCTGGGCTTGGAAGGATTATTGTCTGTGAACTTTGCCCCTGATTTGGAAGGGCCTGGGGGGAGGCCCTGTGGGCGTTTCCCTGCATCTTGTATGTGTGTTCTTGGGGAGCTGAATTTATAAGGAGACGACAATTTCTTTTGATATGTCCCTGTTTTCCACAATGGTAGCAGGCGATTTGCCTCCTGGGGACTGTGTTGAAACCTCTACTTAGGTTATTATTAATGAGGTTTCTGGATCTGCAATCTTTCGCCCAGTGGCGACCCCTTTAGCATTTTGGGCAAAGACCTGGTTTCTGGAAAGTGTTCTGTCCCCGAGGGGAGTAAGGCATTGTTCCCTTGGTAACTGGGAATGTTTGTACTGAGTCTAAGTGGGGTGGGGGTTGCGGTTCCACATAGATATTCCGGCAGGCATAAAGGTAATCATTCAGATCTGACTTTTCATTTAATGTATTCAATACTAATCTACAGGCTGAATTTGCATTATGATAGGCCAAAGATTTTACTAGGAAGTTTCTAATCTCCTCATCTTCCACCTGTAACTTCAGAGCATCTTTAATCTTACCTACAAACTCTGCAAATGACTCATAAGGGCCTTGGGTAATTTTTAAAAAGTTTCCTCTACCAATGCTGTTAGAATCAATTTTTTCCCATGATGACAATGCAATCTCCCTGATTAAATTTAAAATTTCCTTAGGTAAAGCTGCTTGTGTCTGAATATTTGCAAATTGATTTTCTGCCATCAATAATTCATACGATAGAGTAACACCTGCCACTTGCTTTTTCATACCATCCGGACTATATAATTTAGCTTTTACGCCTTCTGAATAGTACATTTCCCATTCAGTTCGCTGTTTAGATGACAGGCATATTTCAGCGATTCTTTTAAAATCATACAAAGTCCAAGATGAGTTATGACTCCAAAGTCTTAATAACTCCACACTGTATGGCGATTTTGGCCCATGTTCTTTACATGCTCTTTTAAACCGATCTAATTCTTCCATCTGATAGGGTACATAGTTAGAAACATTTACCCCGTCTATAGGGGATAAGGCCTGATTAGCAAAATTACTCTGAATAGAGCTCTGAGATCGAGCATGTGGTTCATCATTTAAATCTGCTCTGCTCTGCGATTCAATTTTGTGACTAGAAGGAGGCATCCCTCGTGGAGTTAGCACTGGAGGTAGATCATTATCTGAGTCACTACTGTCAAGCAATTCACTAGAATCAGGCTTAACATTCTGAGTTGTTTTTCTTCCAGCAAAAATTTCTATATTGTTGATGGTGGGGCTGGATTCGTCAGCCTGCACCTTGGTCTGAGTTTTTGTCAGATAAATTTCCTTATTATCTATACTGGTTTTAGCCTCACCATTTCTACACTTTCTATTTTCTAAGTAGAAATAACAGCAAATAACTATGCTCATAATAATAACGTTAGTCAACACAGAAATTCCACAAACTATGATGGCTAGAGACACTACACTTTTCATTTGAAATATAGACCACAACCATCCAACTGCAGTGATTGTCCTTAGATCAAAACCAATTAGTTTTAAACAAAATGGAATGATCCACTTGTATACTAGAGCACCAATGCGTAAGAATAAGGGTGGTAAAATCCACATGACTAACCACAGAAACCATTTGATGGTCAGCATAGGAAATTTCCAATGAAGTATTTCACTTACAGTTCTGAGGGTCCAGGGTTCAGGTCCCTGTTCGGGCGCCATTATGTAGCAGGTCAGCCCCTGAAGAGGTTGACTGATGGTGGGATGGAGAATGAGGCCCTTTTCTTCCAGCGTGGAGCACGCGTCTGCCACCCTGTCTAGCCCACGGTTCTGAGGTGAAACGGCGGGTAAACAGCTCGCAGACAATCAGGCTCGTGGAAATATTTGCTTTATTCAGATGGACAAAACTGAAGTCCAAAGACTCAGATTCAGTTCCAGCCAGCAAAAAGCCCTCGCCTTCCACAGACCCTTGCTCTTATACTCCAGAGTCAGGTCCCACCCAATGGTGGGATCAGATACCAACCAATGGTGGAAGCAGAATCAGGTCCTACCCTAGGGTGGGGGCAGAATGCCAGGTCACACCCTAGGGTAGGGCACAGATTAGGGTGAGCAACGTAGTAATCCCCCAAAATATTTACATACACAACAGTGTCACAATGTAACACCAGAGAAAAGATCCATGGACAAGACCCACAGTCTCTGGATCCTAGTTAAACTGTGCTATCTGAATTTCTGGTTTTCCATCCACATACACAATGCTATTGTTGACCGTTTCTACAATGGCTACCCCAAGATTGCACCGATCCCAAAGGAAATACAGAAGCCCAACCAACTTATGATGTAATGATGTAACGCTTGGGGATGCCCCAACACATGGATGACTGTACTGGCCTTCCTTCTTCATTCAGCTTGATGTTATCTCCTGTACAAGGCTTCAACCCGCTTTTCCAGACCCATCAAGTGTCTTCTGCCGGTCTTTTTGGAGTTCCAGACCCCTCATATTTACAGATTGGTATTGAACTCTGTAGAAATTACATCTGTTGTTTTTCCTATAACTGTAATCCTTTGAAGTTATATTTGGTACTACACTTCTTTTGACTATCGTAATTAATGTTTTTCTATTTTAGTTTTTAATATTAGGAATCGATGTTGTATTACATTAATGTTTTGCTTTCTTGACTTTAGGTTTGTGTTAGATATTATTGTCTATAATTTCCCAAATGATATTTTTGTCTGTTCTCAGGGTTTTTTGCGTGGGTGCATCATAGGCAAAATACTAGGTTTATAGAAGGTTCCATCCATTTTGGATGGGCCCTCAAGTTGTTTATTTACACAGGGAGGGTCTCTGCCTTAAACATTTTGTTTTGGTTTGTGACTTAAGCTCCCATCTATAAATAGTCAACATCAATTTCAGACATCTTATGGACTTCAGACCGGATTAAGAACTTGGACTAAGTTCAGATACCTATTGATCATCATTGCAGTGGCTCCCCACTGTGCAGAGGGTGTATGTGCCTTTTCTTCCGAAATAAAGGCCTAGTTCAATGCCCTCAAAGATGGGCTTTCTGGTCTACCTGAACTTGAATGAAAATGGAACTGGAGAGATAGCATGGAGGTGAGGCATTGGCCTTTCATGCAGAAGGTCATTGGTTCAAATGCCGGTATCTGCCAGGTGCGATTTCTGAACGTGGAGTCAGGAGTAACTCCTGAGCACTGCCAGGTGTGACCCAAAAACGACCACCACCACCAACAACAACAACAACAAATAAAAGGTGCTTCTTCTTGCCTGCTACACAACCTTTCTGGTGTCTCTTCGAAAGATCTATGTACGTCTTAGATTTATCTTCTCAGGAGCTTGTAGTTGATTCCTTGATACATGTTTCTGGTTTTAGACACCCTGTGCTTAGGTTAGAAGTTTTTCTTTACATTTTCCTGTGATGCGCTTATGCAAACAGCCGCTCTTTTATTATTGACTAATTTTTCTTTTAATAATTGTAGACAATACTGTTTGTTTACTAAAAACAAAAGGGGGAACTGTTGTGTATGTAAACATTTTGGGGGATTACTATGTTACTCACCCTAAACTGATTGGTGATTGTGCCCTACCCTAGGGTGTGACCTGGCATTCTGCCCCCACCCTAGGGTAGGACCTGATTCTGCTTTCACCATTGGTTGGTATATGATCCCACCATTGGGTGGGACCTGACTCTGGAGTATAAAAACAGGAGTCTGTGGAAGGCGAGAGCTTTTTGCTGGCTGGAACTGAATCTGAGTCTTTGGACTTCAGTTTTGTCCATCTGAATAAAGCAAATATTTCCACGAGCCTGATTGTCTGCGAGCTGTTTACCCGCCATTTCACCTCAGAACCGTGGGCTAGACAGGGTAGCAGACGCGTCCTCCGAGCTGGAAGAAAAGGGCCTCATTCTCCATCCCTCCATCAGTCAACCTCTTCAGGGGCTGTCCTGCTACATGGATTTTTATGCAAATGCGCCCCAGGTGGCTCTGAGGCTCCCTGAAGACTGGAAAGAAAAGCAGGAGTGGTGTCCTGGGGGGGCTGGGGAGGCAGACAAGTTTGGGCCTCTGCCACACTGGAGTAGAGACAGGCCAGGGCTACCCTGAGAGAAAATGCTGAGCCAGGATAGAGTGTGCAGTGCTCAAAGCTCAGGGCAGACTCTACGTTTGGGGTCCAAAAACTTCCACCACAAGATTAAAGCAAATCAAGCAAATGCAGGAAACTTTCACCACAAGGCTGAAGAGCATCCAACAGGTTCTGGAAACTTCCACGCAAGATTTCCACCCATCAGGCAGAGATCCCAGCAGGAGGACGGACTATTTATCTCAACTGCAGCTGTAATAGCTAGTGGCTTGTCTGTGAGACCCCCCCCAAGTCTTTATTGACAAGAGAAGGGCCGTCCCCTTGGGTGGGGGACAGGGGGACCCATTCAGAGGTACTTTTAGCAAAAAAAAATGTAAAACAGTTACTTCGAGGGGATTTGACTAAGTTGCCTCTTGGAGCTAAGGAGCACTGTTTCCAGAGTGCTAGAAAAGGCCAGAGATTGAGGCCGGTGAGATAGCATGGAGGTAAAGCATTTGCCTTGCATGCAGAAGGACGATGGTTCAAATGCCGGCATTCCATAGTGTCTCCCGTGCCTGCCAGGGGCGATTTCTGAGGGTAGAGCCAGGAGGAACCCCTGAACGCTGCCGGGTGTGGCCCAAAAATCAATCAATCAATAAAATCCATGGGGTCGGAGAGATAGCACAGAGGTAAGGCGTTTGCCTTGCATGCAGAAGGACGATGGTTCGAATACTGGCATCCCATAGTGTCTCCCGTGCCTGCCAGGGGTGATTTCTGAGGGTAGAGCCAGGAGGAACCCCTGAACGCTGCCGGGTGTGGCCCAAAAATCAATCAATCAATAAAAATCCATGGGGTCGGAGAGATAGCACAGAGGTAAGCCGTTTGCCTTGCATGCAGAAGGTCGGTGGTTCGAATCCTGGCATCCCATAGTGTCTCCCGTGCCTGCTATGGGTGATTTCTGAGCGTAGAGCCAGGAGGGACCCCTGAGTGGGCCACCAGGGTGTAGACAGAAAGTTCTAGAAGGAAGCGAGACCTGAGCTTCGACACCACGCACGATGCTCGGCCACGTGTGGGTCTCTGAGATGGAATTGCTCTTTCGCGGGCTTCTGCCTCCTCCATCACACTGCGAATGGACCCAACAATGGCTCGAGGTGGGCCCAAGCTCTACCCATTAGGAGACACTGCCCTGGATGGAAATATAACAAGCAGCCTGCAGAGCCAGCCAGCAAGTGACAGTGCGCAGAGCCGAAACATTCTGGAATGCGAGTTCCACAGAAAATACGTGGCCAGAGGCAGTTCCACGTCTGCATGTGTGGGCACCCAGGGGTGATCCCCCAACACAAGGTCTAGCAGGACTGTCCCACTCAGGTTAGGAGGGCACGGGTTCGAGAAAGCCTGCAGGGTCTGTCGCACATGCGTGGGACAGAGTGTCTCTACCAGGAGGGCATGCGGCTTGGGCACAGTCCGCTCTGCACCCCAAGTCTCTGCTGAGACTCTCTGCTGCATTTAATTCGGCCTCTGCACCCCAAGACCCTGCACAGCCAAGAACAGAGCTGACACGTCTCACAGGCACGGAGGGAGCAAGAAAGTGCTCTCTTCGTGGGGAGAGAGATAAAAAGTCGGGGTGTAACAAGGCTGTGGAGTGCTTGAAAGGGAAGGGGGCACCAATGGAGACTCCTGGCAGTGGTGCCAGCAGGAGTTTTGGAGAGTATCTTTGCGTACCCCACATTTATGCATCAAAATGTTGATCAGTCCTTCCTTGTTTTATAAGGGGGAGAGGTGAACTGGATTGGGGCGCCCACTTCTGTCTCCCAGGAGATCACTCATCTAAGGGGGTCCCACTGGTGGGCCCCAGATGGCACACACGGACACAGAAACACACACAGACACGGGGATAAACACATATAGACTTACAGTCTAACACAGACACACAGAAACACACAGATAATAAGCAAATTTTAAAAATTAAACAGAAAAGGGGGCCGGAGAGAAAGAGCATGGAGGGAAGGCATTTGCCTTGCATGCAGAAGGACGGTGGTTCGAATACCATATGGCATTCCATAGGGTCCCCCCACTAGAGCCTACCAGGATTCAGTGACTTCTGAGCATAGGGCCAAGAGGAACCCCTGAGCGCTGCCAGGTGTGACCCCAAAACCAAAAGAAATCAATAAACAGGGCCCGGAGAGATAGCACAGCGGCGTTTGCCTTGCAAGCAGCCGATCCAGGACCAAAGATGGTTGGTTCGAATCCCGGTGTTCCATAGGGTCCCCCGTGCCTGCCTGCCAGGAGCTATTTCTGAGCAGACAGCCAGGAGTAACCCCTGAGCATCGCTGGGTGTAGCCCAAAAACCAAAAAAAAAAAAAGAAAGAAAGAAAGAAAGAAATAAACAAAAAAGAAACACAGACACACAAACACAAACAGAGAGACAGACACACACCCACAAAATGCCAACATTACATTGTCTAGGACTGGGCCCTGAGTTTTGAGGGTTGGGCAGGCGGGCACTGTGCCAGGCGGGAACACCCCAACTGAAGAGGTCTGGCCTCCTGAGAGCTGACACTTGGCATTCCGGGGGTCAGAGGTGAGGCTGCACGACTGGGTCCCGTGGCAACAGTGCCTCAAATCCACACGAGGGCCTGGCTGGGTGACCCTCATGGCCAACAGACCCCCAGAAGGCCAACAGTTTGGGAAGGCCAAGGGGGCCTCCGTCGCTGTGCCCCCAAACCTGAAAAACTGAAGGCCAGCAGAGCACCAAGTGACGGGCACAGGTAGAGTCCAGGTCACTGTCCCTTCTGGCAAAGGTTGATGTCCCATTCTTTCTCTGGGGCAGAAAACATCCCAGAGCTCAGAAAACATATACCAAGCTTGCAGAGGTGACAGGCTTTTGCGGGACAGAAGCGGGACCTGTGTGCTGCCCTGGTGGGAATCACGTGTCACCAAGCAAGTCCCAAACAACATCACACCACACAAGAGCCACAGCTCGACCCCAGAGCACACAAGACGCACAAACACATAGATTAGTCTGAACGCAGAAGCTCATTCATGGGAGAAATGCAGCACGAGACTTTCCTCAAGTAGCATTAAATATATAATATATATATGTATATATATATATATATATATATATATATATATATATATATATATTAGGGGCCAGAGAGATTGCACAATGGGTAGGGAGTTTCCTTGTACACAGCCTACTGGGGTTTGACCCCCGGCATTCCATATGATCCCCAAAGCAGGCCAGGAGTGAATTCTGAGTGCAGAGCCAGGAGTAAGCACAGAGCAGTGCCTAAAAAGCCAAAATCACCATACCACAGTGGGAGGGCATTTGCTTTGCATGTGGCTGTCCCAGATTGGATCCCTGGCATTCATTGGGTCCACTGATGGAGTAATTTATTTTTTATTTATTTTTTCTAGGTTTTGGGCCACACCTGGAGGCGCTCAGGGGTTCCTTCTGGCTCTGAGCTCAGAAATCACAGGGCCGAGAGAGATAGCATGGAGGTAAGGCTTTGCCTTGCATGCAGAAGGTCGGTGGTTCTAATCCCGGCATCCCAGATGGTTCCTCCACAAGAGCCTGCCAGGAGCAGTTGCTGAGCATGGAGCTAGGAGGAACCCCTAAGTGCTGCCGGGTGTGACCCCAAAACCAAAGAAAAAATCACTGCTGGCTCCTTGATCCCTTAGCATTCTGCCTGCGTGCTATTCCCCCTAGAAATGTCCCAAGGGTGTCGTGGAAGTTTTTTGTTTTGTCTCCAAGGGACAAAGAAACAACTGAGGGAAACAAACATGAGGTGTCTGGGGAAGAGAGAGAGAGACAGAGAGACAGAGACAGAGAGAGACAGAGTGAGAGAGACAGAGAGAGACAGAGAGAGAGCAGAGAAGAATGGGTGCAGAAGGCGGGGTGTTGGCTGTAGCCCCCCCAAACTAAGGCCCTGGAGTGTAGCATATGAAAAATGATTCTTGGAATTGTATATAAAAGTGTTTCCTTAGGATTGTTCTGTGACTATTGCCCCACCTAGCCCTTCCAGGTGGGGCGCTGTGGAGTTGGGAATAAATAGCTTGAGGGACAGGAGAGAGGGGGCCTTCTGTGAAAGCTGCTGGCTGCAGGAGGATTCTCTGGCTCTCCTTGCCCGATCTTTAAAACCCTATCCTTCTTGCCTGTGTGGATTATTATTTGCTGCGGATAAATATTACCAAGATCTTCCCCCGAAAGGGGACAAGGGGATGGGAAGTAATTTCTCATTCTGGGGACTGTTTTTGGATTCACAAATACCCAGCAAAGTTAACAGCGAAGATACATTGCAAATGGCGCCGGGAACAGATGGACCTGGACCCTCAATAACTGTAAGTGAAACACTTTATTGGAAATTGCCTCTGGAGATCCTTGGATGGCTTCTATGGTCAGCCATGTTGATTGTGCCACCTTGTTACAAATTCTTTGGTTCTGCGTTTGTCAAGTGGATATTTCCATACTATTTAAAACAAATAGGCTGGATGATAGGTAAATTCATTGCTTTTGGATGGTTGTGGTCTATAGTTCAAATGAAAATTGATACTCAAATATTTGCCTCGCCTGTGTTGGCTCCATTGGTCATAGTTTGTGGAATCTCTGTGGTTGCTAATATTGTTATGATGTGCATAGGTATTGGCTGGTATTTCGGAAGGAAAAAGTGTGGAAAAAGTAAGCTTTTTCATATGCTACACTGGAGAATAGATCATTGGGACCGGGTGTCCACAGATTGTTGTCATATGCATTTTTATTACATTGCAAAGCCCCCCCCCAAATTATTTATTTCTCTGTCTTGCAAACTGGAGGCTGGGTGGCAAATTCTGGACACTGGGCTCACTCAGGCAAGGAAGAGAAGTTAAAGGGGCCCTTGGGGAGGACCTTTCCGAGGGGAGGGAAGGGTGGGCTTTATTACCCATTCATAAGGGAGGAAACAGGGCCCACAGCTGCATGGAAAAGGCCAAACTGAGCCCCCAACCCCCCAGTAACCTCCCTCATCCCCCAGCCCATCATTGTGTGCTTGGTTCTCTTGGGAATTGAACACCCCCCTTCCAAGTTCAATCTCTA
The DNA here is from genome assembly GCF_024139225.1 of Suncus etruscus. NCBI lineage: Eukaryota > Metazoa > Chordata > Mammalia > Eulipotyphla > Soricidae > Suncus > Suncus etruscus. The sequence continues at coordinate 198,904 of NW_026060328.1, read as the reverse complement.
GGTTGTGAGAACTGGGAAGGGGGGGAGAGAGCGGCAGGACGCCCACAAGGGGACCTTCAGAAGCAGCAGGGATGGGGCCAGAGCTGTGCTGGACCCTCGTTTTTCGGCATAGGCACCCCTAGTTTGTCCAAACTGCAAGCGACAGTTGCAAGACCAAAAGTGTCTCCACATGACCCAAGGGCAGAAAAAGAGTGAATGAATGTTCTGCCAAAAACACAGCACAGTTAAATCCTTGGCAATGAATGTGGTCTCTGTGTGTGTGTGTGTCTCTCTGTCTTTGATCTTTGTTTTTGGCTGTGCTCAGGGGTTACTCCTGGCTCTGCACTCAGAAATTACTCCTGGCAGGCTTGGGGGAAACCGGGGGTGAAAAGCAAATGTCCTACCCGCTGTGCTATTGTTTCATCCTCTATGTGGGTTCTCTCTCTCTCTTTTACTTTCTTTCTTTCTTCCTTCTTTCTTTCTTTCTTTCTTTCTTTCTTTCTTTCTTTCTCTTTCTTTCTTTCTTTCTTTTTTTTTTTTTTTTTTTTTTTTTTTTGGTTTTTGGGCCACGCCCGTTTGACGCTCAGGGGTTACTCCTGGCTATGCACTCAGAAATCACCCCTGGCTTGGGGGGACCATATGGGACGCCGGGGGATCGAACCGCGGTCCTACGCTAGCGCTTGCAAGGTAGACACCTTACCTCTAGCGCCACCTTCCCAGCCCCTCTTTCTTTCTTTCTTTCTTTCTTTTCCTTCCTTCCTTTCTTTCTCTTCCTTCCTCTCTTTCATTCTTTCTTTCTCTCTTTCTTCTCCCCTCCTCCCTTTATTCCTCCATCTTTTCCTTCCTCCCTTCTTTCCTCCCTCTCTTCATCCCTTCCTCCACTTCTTCCCTTTATTCCTTTCTCTCCTTTTCTTCCCTCTTTCTTTCCTATTTCCTTCCCTCCCTCCCTACCTCAGGCCCTTCCATTGCTAGAGTCCCCAGACTCCTCTTTCACACATATTCTCTATGCAAAGTTTGATGGATGTTTTTAGCTCCCTGGTGCCACCCAAGAAGCCACCATCCCTGTCATCATAGGCTTTCTGCGCTCTATCATTGAATTTGTCACAGTGATGTCACATTTTCGATCTGTGTTTGTTTAACCAAGTTCAATTGTGAGTCCCTTCTAGCAGGCACATATGTTTATAAAATAGTGTTGAGGAAGAAGAGACTGACAAAGTAGAAGGGGGGTTCTCTTTGTGATTGAGAATTGTCGTTTTCACTTTCAGGTCAACTCAGAGAAGAGTTTGGCCAATTTCCTTCCAGGACCACACATTCCTTGCAATGAGTCACACAGCAACATATAAAAAACACCTTGAGACTGCAAATTTTACAATGGGAAATGACACCGAACCCCACCACGCTCTGGAGAACTCACCAGTATCAACAAGCTATTTGCTTCTCCTGAAAAGGACCTTTAGAGAGGAAATGTTCCAAGACGTCAAAGATACCATGGAATGGAAAGGTAGGGCACTTGCCTTGCACGCAGAAGGTCGGTGGTTCGGGTGGTTCGAAGCCTGGCATCTTATATAGTCCCCTGAGCCTGCCAGGAGCGATTTCTGAGTGTAGAGCCAGAAGGAACCCCCGAGCACTGCCGGGTGTGACCCGAAAACCAAAATAAATAAATAATTAATAAGTGACAGAATTGAAAAATATGGTAGGCAAAGTAAAAAAACACACTTGGAGGCCTCAGAGCAGAGTCAAAGATGAACTGCATAATAGGAGAATGTGGCTAAATATAAATGAACATCTGAGGAGAGACACTTTGGGGTGAATTCAAGAGGGACAACATTAGAGTAATGTGGTCCCCAGGGGCCAGGAAGGAACACGACCTCCATGAAGAAGCGACAGTCAAAAGACATTATCACTGAGAAATTTCCAGAACTGGAGAGACTATATATATATCCACATTCTGGATGCCCAAAGGAATCAGATAAAAGAGGCTGAAATAGATAGAATACCAAAAGCAGAAAGATCAGAGAAAAGCACAGTAAAAAGGAGTGCCCCTAAGATTTAAGGCAGATTTGTCAAAGGTCTGAAGGCAGTCATGGGATAGAGTGGAAATAAATCAACCAAATGAACAGCTTGCCAAGAATTTTAAAAGAGGTACTGAAGGGGGGAACTTTAAGATAAGACAGACACAAAACAAGCGTCCAAAAATGGATCAAAATCCCACGACAGTCATCTCTCTCCATGCCGATGGACTAAATGCAGCAATTAAAACGAACTGGGTTAGAGAGCTGCATCTAAAAATCAGCTTCCTGCAAGAAACAGAATTCGAGGTGTCAAAAAAAAAAGGGGGGCCCGGAGAGATAGCACAGTGGCGTTTGTCTTGCAAGCAGTTGATCCAGGACCAAAGGTGGTTGGTTGGAATCCCAGTGTCCCATAGGGTCCCCTGTGCCTGCTAGGAGCTATTTCTGAGCAGACAGCCAGGAGTCACCCCTGAGCAACACCAGGTGTGGCCCAAAAACAAAAAACAACAACAACAAACAAAAAAAAAACAGACTTAAAGTTAAAGTTGAAAGACAACCTTTTAAGCAAACAACTCCCTTAAAAAGGGTGGGGTGGCCATCCTAATGTTCAGGATCAAAAAAACGTCCTGAAACAAAGAGGGTCATTCTTATAGTCAAGGAAGAAATTACACAAAATACTTAAAACTTAATAGACATGAAGAAAGACATCAATAGCAGCACAACAGTAGTTGGAGATTTCAGTACAGCTCTGTAAGTTCCTTTTTTTTTTTCCTTGGTTTTTGGGTCACACCCAGCAGCGCTCAGGGGTTCCTCCTGGTTCTTTGCTCAGAAATCGTCCCTGGCAGGCTCCGGAGACCCTATGCGATGCCGGGATTCAAACCGCCGACCTTCTGCATGCAAGGCAAACGCCTTCCCTCCATGCTATCTCTCCAGCCCTGTATGAATTCTTGGACTCCAATAGCTCTCAAAACTGAATGAATCAAGATGATCTGGGGTACGTCAACAACACAAACCTGGAGGTCACACAGGTCCCGAATCCTAGAGGTCACACAACTACAGGGGCCCCAAGGTCACTTAACACACAGGTCTAGATCCCCTTAGGTCACACATGTCATATCCCTGAGGTTATACATGTCTTTGGTCCAGAGATTTCACAGATTCAGGTCCCTGAGGTTATACAAGGTCACAGAGGTATAGCACCCCAGAGGTCGCACAGCTACAGGGCCTCCAATGTCCTTTCACACACAGGTCCAGGGGTCCATTAGGTAAAAGAGATGCAGTGTCCCTGAGCCACAAGGTCCAGGCTTTCGGAGGTTGCACAGGTCTAGGGTCGCTGAATTCACAGAGCTCTAAGGTTCCTGATGTTGGGTCCAGAGATAGCATAGAGGTAGGGCGTTTGCTTTGCATGCAGAAGGACAGTGGATCGAATCCCAGCATCCCATAGGGTCTCTACTTTGAGCCTGCCAGAAGCGATTTCTGAGCCTAGAGCCAGGAGTAACTCCTGAGCACTGCCGGGTGGGACCCAAAAACAAAACATAACTAAACAAAACAAAAAAAGATTCCTGATGTTACTCAGGCACATTTCCTTGAAATCACACACGTCTGGTCTCTGAGGTCACACAGGTTCCAAAACGTAAGGTCAAAGAAATCCAGTGTCACGAAGTTCACAAATTTTCAGGACCCCTGAGGTCACACGGTTCTAGTTTCCAGAGTTCAAACACGACCAAGACCCTGAGGACACACAGATCCAACATCCCAGAGTTCAGACTGGCTGGGCATCTCTGAGGTCGCAGAAGTCCAGGGCTTTTTACATCATCTTACAAACAGGCATCAGGCCTTTGAATTCAGTGGACACACAATTCCCAGGTGATTGAGACACAAAGTGAGGACATCTGAGGCCACACATTTCCAGGTCTTGAAGTCGCACAGTGCAGTGTCCCCGAGGTCACACAGGTCCAAAACCACTGAGGTCACACAAATAGAAAGTTCTTGAGGTTGCACAAGTCCAGTGCTGCTGTGGTCACAGATCCTGGGTCCCTTAGGTCATAGAGATCCACGGTCCCTGAATTTACGTGAAAAGAAAGCTTGATGCCCAGATCCCAAGAGATTGGGGAGCGTGGGTTTGTTGGGGTTTTTTTTGTTTGTTTTTTGGTTTTTGGGTTACACCGGCAGCGTGCAGGAATTCCCCCTGTCTCTATGCTCAGAAATCACTCGTGGCAGGCTCAGGGGACCCTATGGGATGCCGGGATTTGAACCACCGTCCTTCAGCGTGCAAGGCAAATGCCTTACGTCCATGCTATTTATCCGGCCCTGAATTTATGCAGGTCCAGAGTCCCTGGGGTCACACATGTCTAGAGTTCCTGCAGACACAGTTCCATATATATATGGAGATCATAAAATATCCAGAGTCCCTGAGGTCAGCCAGGTCCAAGTCCCTGAGGTCACACAGCTCCAAGGTCCCTCAGGTCATACAAGTCCAGAATTCAAAAGGTCCCAAGGGTTGTAGGTCCGAGAGGTCACCCTGCATCAGGAGCCCAAGAGGTCACACACCCAAGAGGTATGGGCCCCCTTAAGTCAAGATACACACGGGTACAGAGACTATGGATTCAAATTACACAAGAGTCCAGGGGCCTGAGGTAGCACAGTATGGGGTCCCTGAGGTCAAGGAGGTCCAGAGAACCTAGGTCACACAGTCCAAATGTCCATGTGGTCACAGAGATTTAGGGATCCTGAGGTCACACGGGTCCAGGGCCCCTGACATCACATAGGTCTATAGCCCTTGAAATCAGCTTAGCCAGAAGTACAATGTCTCTACATTTCCCTCTATTCTCTCATCCACCTCTTCTGACTACTACACCCTAACCCCTGTATGTCTGTACAGAAAATCCACTAGCATTCCCTCTGTACCCCTCCGCTTCTTCAACCCCAATATACCTATGTCCAACCCTTGCTATGCATACTTTGTTGAAGAAGGGTCCTACCAGTGTAGGGTTCTCCCAGTGGAGCTCTCAGGCCCCCCCTAAATAGAGACGGTTGTATTTGCCCTGGCAGACCTGGGCAGACCTGCGTCTCCTAGGTGGTGCCTGGTATCTGCCACCCCATCCTTTGGTATGGAACCAATGAGCTAAGGTCATAGAGATCAGCGTTGTCCCCACCAAGAAGGCCTCCTTCCTCGACTTTCCCACACTGTCACGGATGGACACACACACACACACAGCCCGAAATATTTCACAAATATCAACATTTAATGTACGCTTGCAATTTCCCAGGAATCAGCAGGACACAGAAGGCGATGGACTTCTGATCATGGGTATTTTCCTTGTAGTGTGTGTTTCCTCACACTGTCCCTCCTCAGCATGTGTATTCCTCACTGGAGCTGAGTGTATGTGCCGCGTCAGTCAGAGAAAACGTGTCATAACATCCAGGCTGCTGTTTGATTCGGCTGCCAACACTTGACCTATATCCAATGACTTTCACAGATGTCCAAAGGCTCCGTCCAGATGTTCCAGCCAACAAGCTGGTCTCAATCCCCAGCATCCTATGTGGTCCCTACACATGCCAGGAGTGACCCCTGAGCAGCGGGCATCAGTGGATGTGACCCCAAAACCCAGAGAATAAACCCCCAAAACTAGCAGAAAGAAACTTGCAAAACAAGCAAAACCAATTTGCAATCACCTCGAAATCTGGCACTGCACACACCCAGAAAATAACTCAGGATTAGGAGGCCTAGGCCTTCCTCCCAAGAACCAGATCCCCCATGGAGAGGATCAAAGTAGCCCCAGATCTGGCCCCAGGTGCCCATAGTCCCCCCCACCCGAGGGAGCCTCAAAACCAAACTGGAAACTCAAGTCAAAAGGATGAGTTCTCATGCCCCCAAAACAGAGAAATTGAATGTGTTTCTGGCCCCTTGGGCCACTTGGGTAGGTGGATGTTGCTCAGAGGCAGGCTGTGAAACCCTAGCAATGTTTACCAACTGGCATGGATCTCTGGCATTGCCATGAACGAGAATTGTTGTCATTTGGAGGAATCAATTGTGACTGATTTGGCATTTTCTGGCCCCTCAGACTGGAATTTGGGACCCCACCAGGGAAGTCTCGTTTTTCGTTTGGCCCCAGAATGAAATCTCAGACACTATTGCAGTCTTGATGGCATTTCAACGCTCATGACCCCTTGTTGGCTTGAACTGAATTGGAAACCTGATTCCATTCTGAAGGTAAAGATCCATTAAACATAAGTGTGGGAGGAAAGGAGAGAGAGAGAGAGTCGGAAATTGGTTAAAGAAAGACACACACACACACACCCCTAACAGAGATTTAAGGAAAAATTCACACACACATACTTCACACACACACACGCACACACACACACACACACACACACACACAACAGAGATTTAAGGAAAAAGGAAAAATTGATCTGGCCTAACCAAATGATCCTTCTCTTGGGAAAGAAATGTTTCTGATCCGCAGCATTATAGAAAAAAATCAGGCAGCATAAAGTGGTAACACTCGGGGGCCTCTCCAGCCCTGTGTGAGTACTACAATATTTCCAGGGGGGTCACAGATTAAAAGGGGAAAAAATCTTCCATGGGGACGAGAGAGACAGTTCTCTGCAACAGCATCCCTAGTCTCAATCCCCATGCGTCCCTATGCATGCCAGGAGTGACCCCTGAGCAGCGGGCATCAGTGGATGTGACCCCAAAACCCAGAGAACAAACCCCCAAAACTAGCAGAAAGAAACTTGCGTACACAGGGGTTCCGGTGTAAGAGAACTGGGGGCAAGTCATACGACAAAGAGCGCAGGATGGATCAAGGGTAGAGAAGATGGGACGCACAGTCTGTCTGTCCCCCTTTTTTCCCCAAAAAGAGATGTAATGAGAGCCGACGTACCTTGGAGCATTGCTTATGATTCTGACACCACAGCATCAACCCGTTGCTCTCGAAAGAGAGAAAAAATAGGATTCAGAGACATGGAGTTCAGAGACTTTGGGTTCAAACACCCGAGGTTCAGAAACTTAGGGTTCAAAGACCTGAAGTTCTGAGACTGCATGTTCCGACACTTGGGATTCAAAGATAGTGGGGTTCAAAGATTTCTGGGTTCAGAGACTGTGGGGTCCAGAGTTTGGGGTTTATAAACTTGGGGTTCACAAACTGTGAGACTCAAAAAAAGCCTGTCTTTCAGGGAAGGACCCCACATCCACCCCCATATACAAGGCCTTGATTCTGTGGATGGCCAGCTCAGAAGTCAGCACTGGGGGAGTGGGGTGTCACAAAAACAAAACAAATAAAATAAATTGGCTCTGCAAAGGAGAGTGAGTGGCAAAAAATATTTCCACCCTCTGGGGCTGGAGAAAGAGCACAGCAGTAGGGCGTTTGCTTTGCACACAGCAGACCCCGGATCAAATCCTGGCATCCCATATGGTCCCCGGCACCTGCCAGGAGGGATTTCTGAACACAGACCCAGGAGAAACCCGAGTGCTGCTAGATGTGGCCCCAAAACCAAAAAAAAAGTCCCCATTGGATTGCTTTCTCTCTCCCTCCAAAAAGGATGGGGGGGAGAGAGAGAAAGAGGAAGAGAGAGAGGAAGAGAGAGAAGAGAGAGGAGAAAGAGAGAGAGGGAGAGGGAGAGAGAGGGAGAGAGAGAGGGAGGGAGAAAGAGAGAGGGAGAGGGAGGGAGAGAGAGAGGGAGAGGGAGGGAGGGAGACAGAGGGAGAGGGAGGGAGGGAGACAGAGAGAGACCCCCGTGACTTAGCTCCCGACAAACCCCCTTCCCTGCATATTTGGATATTTGCATATTTAGCATCGCACACCCCCAAGTCACAGCAGCAAGTCTATGTCATGGGAGGCAAAGCGACTTCTCTCTCCTTCATCTTGGCTTCTCGCCTTGTGGTCTCACTCTTTGCCAAACCCCAAATCTCCCTTTATTTCTACGAGGACAAATTCAACCAAGAGGGAAAAGAGTGAGAGACGAAAGTACCTATTCAGGCCAGAGAGATAGCACAGCGGGTAGGGCATTTTCCTTGCATCCACCCACTCAGGTTCGATCCCCGGCATCCCATGGGGTTCCCCCATCTTGCTAGGAGTGGTTTGTAACCCCCAAGTCAAAGGAAAGCCTGAGTGTGGCGCCACAAATAATACAAAAAAACAGAACAGAGGTATTTATTCACCAAGTGGACTTTGATAAAAAGGGGAAGAGGGGGCCCGGAGAGATAGCACGGAGGTAATGCCTTTGCCTTGCATGCAGATGGGTTCGAATCCCTGCATCCCATATGGTCCCCTGAGCCTGCCAGGAGTGATTTCTGAGCGCAGAGCCAGGAGGAACCTCTGAGTGCCGATGGATGTGACCCAAACACCCCCCCCAATAAAAAGGAAAGAGGAAGTCCTGGGAAATGCCTTTGTTTTGGGTGAAACCAGGATGTGTTATAACATAGATATAACACAAATATCTAAGTGATAAAACACACCCAAACAACTTCAACATTGGGGTGGGCCCTTGTCTTGCTGTGCAGACCCCCAGGTTTGATCCCTGGCATCCCATATGCCCTCCCCCAGCTCCACCAAAAATGATTTCTGAGTGCAGAGTCAGGAGTAATTCCTGGGTGCTACCAGGTGTAGCACCCCAATTTTTTTTTAAAAGCAAAATGATCTCTTAGCCAGATTGTTAATATAGCATGTAGGATCCTTTTTTGCCTTGCCTGTTGCTCTCTGGAATCCCATAAGCCTGCCAAGGAGAGAGTGCTGAGCACAGAGCTAGGAGTCAACTCTGAACTCCACTGTGGTTGTGCTCCAAAGGCAAAAATGGGGGCTGGAGCGATAGCACAGCAGTAAGGTGTTTGCCTTGCATGATCCAACACAGGACAGATCCTGGTTCGAATCCTGGAATCCCATATGGTCCTCCGAGCCTGCCAGGAGTGACTTCTTAGTGCAGAGCCAGGAGTAACTCCTGGGCACCGCTGGGTGTAAAACTCCTCCAAAAAAAGTAATAAAAATTGATGCCTCAAAGAGACATCGGTTTTGCATGTCCACTTGAACCTGTCCACAGAGCACTTCCACCATCCAGGGATGTGGGTATTAACCTAGCAAAGGCTGCTGGCTTCCCTGCCCTGCCCTACCCTGCCAGAGACTGGGACCCTAGATGGGGGTTTATAGCCCTTTGATGGCACAACAGTCCACACAGCTAAGTTGCTTGGCAGGAAAAATGAGATGTGTGTGTGTCTGTGTGTGTGTGTCTGTGAGTGTGTGTGTTGCAGACTTGTGGCTGGCTTCCCGCCAGCCCCCAGAAAGCCTCCCAGTGCCAGAGACAGGAGAAGGGGGTGCCCCCAGAGTCCCTAGGGGACCCGCTTTAGGATCAGTCATCGGGGCCTTTCATCCCCACATTTATCGGGTTAGGGGATCAAACAGGAAGGTCAGCCCCGAGCCAACATTCAGAGGGTTGACGTGAGTTCAGGCCGCCTGCACCCACCGACAAGTTTCCACCGACACCTTCAAAGTCTCTCCCGGTCTAACCTTTTGATTTTTGTTCTTTCTTAGAGGGGGAAAAACGATCATTCTTCAAAAGCCTCTGGTAAAGACAAACACTTCATTCAGCCCAAGACGAGCCTGGGGAGGAGAAAGACCAATGGAGGGGGGTGGCTAGTTTTATAGACACTGAGAGGAAATGGCAGAGAAAGCACACCTGTGTGTGTGAGAGACAGACAGACAGACAGACAAAGAGAGACAAACAGAGAGACAGACAGACAGGGAGTGAGAGACAGACAGAGAGGGAGAGACAGAGACAGAAAGAGAGACAGACAGACAGACAGAGACAGAGAGAAACAGACAGGGAGAGAGGACAGAGAGACAGAGAAAGAGGCTTCCAGGTGGATTGAGGCAAGACACAAAGCTCAAGGAAAGAGAGACAGACAGACAGATAGAGAGGGACAGATAGAGAGGGAGAGAGACAGAGAGAGACAGACAGACAGACAGGGAGAAAAAGACAGAGAGACATACAGGGAGAGAGAAATGGAGAGAGACAGAGACAGAGAGACAGGCAGACAGGGAGAGAGACACAGAGACAGAGAGAGAGACAGACAGACAGAGAGACAGACAGGGAGAGAGAGAGACAGATTGACAGAGAAAGAGGCTTCCAGGGGGATTGAGGCAAGACACAAAGCTCAAGGAGAGTGAGACAGACAGACAGACAGGAGAGAGAGACAGGAAGAGAGAGACAGAGAGATGCTTCCAAGTGGATTGAGGCAAGACACAAAGCTCAAGTACCAAAGGAGAGAAAAAAACAGAAAGACAGAGAGAGAGACAGAGACTGACAGAGACAGAGACAGAGAATGATCCCTCTGGTCAAGAACTGGGTGCAGGAAGGAGGGTAAAGGAGAATAGAGAGTAATGGTGTCTAAAGGAGAGGGGGAGAGAGAGATAGAGAGAGAAGAGAGAGAGGAGAGAGAGAGAGAACCCAGGACATCACAGCCAACTGCCCCAGCCTTTGTGCACCAACTGGCGGCTGTGAACACACGGCCCAAAGCCCAGTCTGACCTCAGCGCAGAACCCCCCAGGAAGCCCACAGAGCCCCTCAGCTGCTGCATGGCCCAGCACTTGCCACCAATGAGCTTTGCCTCACCCAGACTGACGCTGTGCTTTCTGTGGCCCGTGTTGTGTGGCTTCAGTGAGCTCCAGAGAGTTCCCTGCTTCAGTGCTCGGGGACCATCGGGAAAGGCCCAAGCAGCAATTCCCAATTGCTCAGGTCTTTGGGAATTCTAGCCACCTCAGAACTACCATAAAATTTATTTTTCTAGGGCTCAGAGAGATAGCATGGAGGTAAGGCGTTTGACTTGCATGCAGAAGGATGGTGGTTCGAATCCTTGCATCCCATAGGATCCCCCGTTTGAGCCTGCCAGGGGCGATTTCTGAGCATAGAGCCGAGAGGAACCACTGAGTGCTGCCGGGTGAGACCCAAAAACCAAATAAAAAGAAACCGATATTATTCAGAGAAGTGTTAATGTAATGACAGTTGGACTCCGGCATGCCTTTTGGTTAACCCCACTGTAATGACCGCTGGGTCCGGACATGCCCCTTCAACATGGCCTCATCACACCAGGTGAAAAAGAAAAAATTGAGCTGTTGGTGGGGTGCCCAGGATAGAGACCAGAAGGGTGTCTTCCAGTCAGTGGCTTTCTGGGGAAAAAGTATCTGCAATATACTGCCTCTCTGTCTCTCTGTCTCTATCTCTCTATGTCTCTGTCTCTCTGTCTCACTCTGTTTCCCTCTCTGTGTCAGTCCTGGGTGATACATACAAATTGGGTAGGTATGAGACCCCACATAGCAGCCGGGAACCCCAATAAGCCTTACAGCACTTGACCTGCCAGCCTTGGGCTTCTGCAGCCGTTCAGCTTTCAGATAACTGCAATATTGCAAAAAAAAAAAAAAAAAAAGGAAAGTAATCCTGCACAAAAGCAGAAAGAGGGGTCCGGGAGAGAACTGGAGGAATACGGAGAAACAGGAAAGGAAGAGGATTTAGAAGACACACAGGTTTATCTCAGGCAAGCCTGGGGCTCAGTGAGGTGGCACATGCCAACACTGGTTCCCAGAACTCAGCAGAATCATGGGAAAGCAAAACATGGCCTCACAGTTGGAACATGGGAATTGAGGACCAAAGACAGCACAGTAGCTGCCCTGCACGGGCTCTGAGCACCCCAAGGTGTGGTCCCAAAGAGACTTAGCATCCGTTTCCCAATGCCACACAGCCAGCCAGTGTAACCAGCTATGGGTGTCAGAAGCTTGGTCCTGCCTATAGGACTTGGCAGCGAGATCAAGTTTCAAGCAAGGGCGGCCATGCTGGGGTTCTGTACTGGGGTGTGGACCTGGGGCACCCCCACCCAGTCACTCAGCTGTGTGCTACCAAGGTCACAGGGGAGCAGAGCCAGGCACCTCCAAGTCCAGACACGCTGGCAGATTGGAGGAGGCATGTTGGATTCGCCTTGATATCAAGGGCAGGAGCATCAGGTCCCTTCTTGAAGCTTTCTTCCAGACCCTCTGCTTGGATCTAAGGACACAATTGTTCTCGCAGGAAAGGGAGTTTCCATTAGCAACATTTAGGGCTCCGCCCCCTTTGGCCCTACTTTTGGTAATAACAGAAAAGGGAGTTTCCATTAGCAACATTTAGGGCTCCCCCGCCCCACTTTTGGTAAGAACATGTCAGCACCTTTGCAAAGTTCCTCTGAAAACTCCATTATCAAAGGATGGAAAAATGGAAGCCCCTGGGGCAGGGTGGGGTGTGGAGGGGCCGAGGGAGGTGTTTGCAAAACGAACTTGACTCAAGTGTTAATCCCCTCCTTGGCTGGAGAGTCAGCTAAGAGCCAGGTGTTGTGCTCAGAAAGGAAAAAGGGGGGCTGAGAGATAGCATACAGAAGGTCAGTGGTTCAAATCCTGGCATCCCATAGGGTGTCCCCCCATCGAGCCTGCCAGGAGTGATTTCTGAGCATAGAGCCATGAGGAACCCCTGAGCACTGCCTGGAGTGACCCAAAAAACAAAAATAAAATAATAATAATAAAAAATAAAGGAAGGGAGAAGGGACATGTTGAATTAAATAATGAAAGATGGAGCTGGATGGAGGTGGATGGCAACGGATGGAGGAATCTTTCTCTGCCATCCCAGGCCACGTGGCTCCGCAACCCCCATCCAGCCGGCGGGTCCCAGGTTAGGTGAACGGCGGAATCAAACTCATCCAGAGACAGGCATCAGGAAGTATCAACTTTATTCATGCCCTATTCACGACATGTGTGTGGCCTACTCATAACCTTTCAAGCACTAGTTATTCTTGGCCCTGCATCTTAACACCTTTCAGCCATCTTCCTTTGATCTCCATCCTGGTCAACGACGAAAAGATGCAAAGACCCAGAGAGCCCAGCAGGGCAGATGCCACTAATCCCCTGGCTCAAAGGCTTATCTACCTTTTCCAAGACCCCTCCCAGGAATGGGCGGGGTCTTGCAGGTAAGGTCACACATAATATCTGCTTCCCAAGACCCCTCCCAGAAAAGGGCGGGTCTCAGGTATGTACACCTAAATTCAGGGTGGAGTTACATTGACAGATGGAAGGTTTCAAGGCTCCAAGGCCCTCACCCCCCAAAAGAACAGATTTACTACTTTTTTTTTTTTGGTTTTTGGGTCACACCCACTGATGCTCAGGGGTTCCCCGTAGCTCAGCACTCAGAAATCGCTCCTGGCCTGGGGAGCCCTATGGGATGCCGGGGATCAAACAAACCCACGTCCATCCTTGGTCAGACACATGCAAGGCAAGTGCCCTACTATTGTGTCACAGCTCTGGCCCCCCTTTTTTCCTGGGTGGGGGAAATGCAGACAACCCCCAGTATACTCAGAACTACACAGATCCCAAACCCCCTGAAAGCAGAATATGTGCAGGGCACCCTTGACCTATCTCAGCCCCTGGCATCATGATTCGATTAGAATATCAACACTGGGGCTCTGGGGTGGAACCTTCTCTGCAGTTTGTCCCAAGAGGACCAGATTCCAGAACTCTAGGTACCAGGGTTACATTCCCCCCTTCCTCCATCCACACACACATACATCTAGAGCCACAAGCAATTGTGTCCACCTGCAGCCACTGGGAGGTGGGCCATAAAAGCAGAAATGGTCTCTCCCCAGAAGACAGCCAGAAGGAGGAGGAAAGGGCCCCGCTGAACAAAGCCAGAGGCGGCCTAAGTGTCTGCATTCGGAGATTTCTGAGTCAGAAGTGCCGGTAATTACAGATCACAGAGGAGCGTGCATTGGTGGAATCTCTGTGTCTTGCTGAAAACAAAGCCAACGTCACTCACTGGCAGAGGGCCTGGAGTTGTCTACAGAGGGGGACATACCAGAGCAGGAGGGACAGAGTTTCAGGGCCAGTTTCCCCCCCTCAGATATTCCTCTGCCAACCAAGATCTAGGGTCCCTTACCAGGAGTAGATGATAGGCCATGTCTGAAAGGCAAACATGCTCAGAATTTAGAGGAGACAGAGGCATTTTTAGCAAGGAGATTCCAAGGTTGGCAGAGTGATGGCACTGTGGGAAGGCATTTGCCTTGCACACGGCTGACCCAGAACGGGCCTGGTTTGATCCCCCGGTGTCATAGGGTCCCCCAAGCCAGGATCGATTTTTGAGTACAGAGCCATGGGTGTCACACCTGAGTGTCAACAGATGTGGCCCCCAAATTAACACACACAAAAGAACATAGTCAAAGCAGGTAGGCTCAGGAGTCTGAGGGGTGCATGAAGAAGCAAGGTTTGGGGGCAATACTGAGCATGAGAGAAAGAGGAGGTGTACCCCACAGACAACCCCATAGTAGTTTTGGCTGTGCAAAGTGGCTAGAGCAGCCGAAGGACAAGATAGACCCAAGGGGGCCAGTCTCCACCTATCTGTCCCACCCACCAACACCTGCCAATCTCTGCAGACTTGCAGCCAATCAGCTGGTACAGCCAGAGAACTTCCTGACAACTATTTGTCCCTCCAATGTGCAATGCCCACTGTCTACCTACCAATCATCTTCCATACCCTCAGCTTGCCCCGTCCACCATCTAATATCTGCCTCATTCACCGTCTTCCTTGCCCACTACCTGTCCAGCCTACCATCTGCCCCACCAACCATCTGCAATGTTGGTCACAATCATCTCCCACTTCTAATAGAGTCTCCTGCCAGCTGTCAGCCCCACCAATTTGTGATGTCCACCGTCTCCTGCCCAATTATCTTCCCTGCCCACTGCCTGCCCTGTCCACCCTCTGCCCCACCAATCATAGGCCAGTTCCATAGTGTTCCAGCCAATCATTTACAAACTACCAACCACACTGATTTGCTATGCCGACTGTCCATTTTGACGTTGGTCTGCAAAATAATGTCCTTTCTGACTTTAGAACCCCGAAATACTGTAAAGGAAAAGTTTCCCCTGGGTTTGCTAATTGCCCTGATCACCTTCCCCCCTTCACAATTCTGGGAACTTAAATTTCCCCTGAGTTTCCTGACTGCCCAGATCACTCACCCCCCTTCACAATTGTGGGAACGTGTAGACCCAGTTATAGTTTAACTTTCTTTCTGTTCCTACATGGTTTTAACCTGGTCATGTTAACCCTGTAAGCTTGCACCTGCACCTTGCAAAAATGTGATTGAGCAAATGCCAGATGTCATGTACTTCCTAAAGCAAATCAATCTACTGTACCTTTCTATTGTTTGAAATACTATATACAGCTTGTAAGCTCATGGCTCAGGGCTGGCAGTTTCTGGCTTATGCTGGATTCTAAACAGTGCCTGCATATGCTTGTAAAAGAAATAAACCCCCTGTTTTTGCATGAGACTGTGGTCTTGGTGTCTTTGAATGGCGCATCATTCTCCTGGACTTAACATTGAAGGCCCCAGCGAGATATTCCCGCCTGTTCAGGGACATCAACGCCTCACCTCGGGGTCCTGAAAACACCGGCGCCTAGGAGGTAAAATGTGCACTTGGTGTGGGCAGTGTGACTACCGTATGAGCCTGTGAGGGTTCTCGGTGGCGGCTGACAGATGTGTCTAGAGGGCCGCAGGTCACAGATCTGAGGGACGCCTCAGTGAGGTTTGGGGATCCCGAGGACGCTCGGGAGCCCTTCTGTATGTATGACCCTTAGTGGGGTATACATTTGTAAACTGCCCAAGTATCGGGACCTAGGTCAGATTCTGTTTGTCTGTCTGTCTGTTACTGTTTTGTGTGAGTTGTTTCTCCTTGTCTTGTGTGACTTGGTTTTATTGAGGAGCCCTAGGGAGAAGTGGCCAGAGGGGCCCTTCTCATCAGGGAGGAGGTTGGGTGAGGCCTCCTCGGTAGGGAACAGAAATCTTGGCTCCAATGAAGGAGACTCCACTGAGCTCCAAGGATCAATGCAAGTCCCGGCCGGGCTTTCCAAAGTGGGCGTGAGCCCTTCGCAGATCCTTCAGGTTGGTTTGATTTCATTTTGATCTCATTTTTAGTTTTGGTTTTATTTTTTTGGCTTTCCACTTCTCTGGTTCATTTTCTCCTGTCTCTCTCTTCAAAAACTGGAAGTTACTCAGTGAGGGAAAAATCCCTCCCAGTCCTGGAGAGGTGTGGAGTTCATTGGGCATGGCCCAGAGAGCAAAAGAAATTTGTAAAAGTTTAAAGTGAGAGTGAAGACCGGTCAGTGTGAGTGGTGAAGTGCTTGGCAGAATGTGTGGGGAATTTGTGTGATAACTGATATCTTGATTGTTATTATCTATTGCCTTTTCTCAGTCAACCATGGAGCAGGCTCAGACTGCTCAGTCCAAGGTCTCTTGCTGGCGAACTTCCCAGAGGTGCAAAAATTGGTGTTAAGTGGCAATTTCTATACTTCCTTGTTATTTTCTGTTTCATTGTGTTTTTGTATTTCAAGGCAGGCTCTGTTAGGTATAAGGCAAGGTGGTGGTCGCAAACTCTGCCTCTTTGCTGGCCAGCAGGACTTAAATTTGTCCTGGAGGGGCTGGACTTTGTGACTAAACACCTCAGTCAAAAGGTAAAAATCAGAAAAATCTTGAGAGCTGCCGTCTTGTTGCTTCTGGCTGGGAAGCTAAGAAATTAGTCAGTTAAAAAAATTATTTACTGGAGTTTATCCAAGAAAGGGAAACTTACCCAACCCCCCCCCCCCGGTTTACATATCAAAGAAAAAAAAATTGGAAGTGGCTGGGAGTCCAGAAGGAAAAATTGGGTCTTTAAATCTGTTTTTGAGAAATTCCTCAAACTTAAAGGTTTCTTAGAATAAATAATTTGGTGGGAAATGTTGCAAATCATTGTAATTAACTTTTCTGATGAAACTAAGTTCTAATACAGACCGGAAAATGCCACCTGCCATAAGGAATTTCACCCACTCTAAGAAATTATCAATCAGTTCAGAGACAGGTTCCAACAGCATTGTAATGTGGGAATAATACAAATTTTTATATTTCTATTTTTGTTAAAAAATAATATTAATTTTAAAAGGCCAAAACTGTGTGAAAAAATGTTGTGGTTAGTATTTTGATAATATTGTTAATCTTGTGAACACTTAATATTGTTGAAATACCTAAATCTAGATAACAATATGAAATTTAATGTGGTTTTAAGGTCTTAATGTAAAAATGTTTAGACTGTCTTTACTAAGTGTAATAGAGAAAAACTTGGTCCTGCCAGATAAAAGTAATTCTAGCAATTTGTTTTCTAATTGGAAAAAATAAAAGTTTTAGGTATTTGTATGAAGTGCAGACCTTTTTAAAATTAAAGTAAAATTAGTCATATTTAATATCTCTAAGGTTTTTATAACTTAAGTTATACTGTAGTGCTTGAATGGTTACAATACCTACCTCTCATTTGCTGAAGTTGCATCTTGTAAAGCTTAAGTAACTTGGTAACTGGAATTTAAAATATAATATGTTCTGAACACTGTCATAAATTTGGCATTTTCATCAATAAACAGGGTGAATTTGTAGTAAACTCATTTGAACCTATAATTAGTTATAAAGCAGTAAGTAATTGTAAAATAAATTTTTAGAAACTGCAAAATGCTATGTTTGAAATAGTTAAAGAAAAAGAACCATTTTGAATAATGTACTAAGTTGTTCAGAAAAATAAAGTAATAAAAATTTAGTGGAAGGATCAGACTTTAAGAACTATAACTTCTCTAGATTGTAAATTTAAAATACTTTTAAGAAAATTTATGTTTTGTTTTGGTCTAAAGCATAGCTTTTAAAAAAATTTGTTTAATGTTTTAATTAAAAGTCTTATCAAATATTATTTATGTAGGAGAATATGTGGTTATGCAAAATAAAAAGATATAAATTTAATACTGGGAGAAAAAAAATAAAACTCTGAGAAAGAGTAGCCTGTTGGTAAAACTGAAGGAAATTTGTAGAGTGAATTTAGAAAGGAAAAATTTAAAAATGTGTAAAAGGAACTAAGGAGGTGTATTAAGAAATAAACTATCAGATTAAGTCAGATTATTGTTATTATTATTATTATTAAAATGCCTCTAACTCAAAAATTATCCAATGTTAAGTGCAAAAGAATTTTGAATGTTTTAAACCATGTTATAGTGTTCATATGTTGTTAGGTGAAAATGGAATAATAATGAGGTATTATGAACACCTAAAAATATATATAAGGTTTTAAAAGAAAATAATCAAGAATTTAAAACATTGAGGTTCAGTTTAAAGGTGTTTAAAAATATAGTAATTGTTAATTGTAAATTTTTTTAAAAAGTCTAAAGTCTGCCAGAAAATTTTGTAAAATATAAATTGCTGGTGTCTAATATGTTTTCTGCTTTAAGCTGAGTCCAGAAGAATAAGCAAACTTCTACTATCTGTATGTAAATTTATTTGCTGCCAAGAATATTAATAAGTGTATCACAAGGAACTTTGTGAATATAGTCATGGTTTAAAGAATTAAAAATATGAAAAATTGTATTGTAAAAGCCTCCAGACAATAATCAGGTTTAGAATTTTCTGTGCAAAATTAAGTAACATTTGCTTTTTCTCTCTTCCTAGCACCTTTTAATATCATTTTTATGTCATGGCATCAGTTTGCTTTGTATGAAATACAAACAGGTAAATTTCCTCTCTGCATGAGGAGTAATCCCCGTGCAAACAGGAAATCTTAAAATTAGTAAGTGGACCCTAAAGCCCTCTTTTGGGGAAATAATCAGGCTTGAGGTGGTGTGACGAGCAGGCACCTTTAGGCATCTGGCTAACAAAACCAGGAAGACATCAAGATGAATAGCCTGAAAAAGGAAATGGGAGATTTCTGAACCTGCAGTAACTGGCCACGGCCACTCTCACCCTCACCCTTAGTCTCAAGAAAGGACAGAGTCTCTTCCAACCCTGAAGAAGAGTGGAACAGGCTACCTCTAGGAAAATCCTTCAGTGGGTGAGAAGACAACAGCCATCCGAGAACCAACTCGTTCTTACATCAGCCTAGCCTAAGTGACTGTGACAAACCTGCTGTGTTCCCACCCTATCGTCAAAAATTCTCTGTGAGTATTGGGAGTGCCCCAAATGGAGATTTCTCCAGTAATATTGTGTTTATGCAAAGGAAGGAGCCAAAATCTTTTTAAATATCTGATAAGGTGCAGGGTGGAGGTGGAGAGAAAAATAATTTTTATAATTAAAGTAAAGTAACCTATGTGTGAAAGCATTCTCATTAATTGTACAGGAACAGATCATAAATTATAAATGCAAACATTAGTCTAACTAAAAATAATTCAGAGCTGTTTGTTAATAATGCTATGATGCTTTGATTTCTGTTGTTTAACTTGTGTTATCATTAATTGTTACAAGCCAGGTGTAAGAGACAGTTCTCTTAGATACAGAACAAGTAAGAAACCCTCCGAGAACCTCTTCATAAGTCTTTTTCAGATACTTCTCAGAAGCCCACAGCCCGGGTGGTCAGTGGCCTGGACGGACTATCTGAGATCTCAAAGGACCCCCCCTGCATATCCATCTGACTCAACTTCCTGGACCGGGCAAAATGAAGATCACCTAATGTACCAGATGACAGCATGGGACTGTGAAACCACTGTTCAGGCATACTGGAAGCTCCCTTCCAGTTGGGACTGAATCGTAATAACTAGATTTGTAGTGAATCACACTTTTTGAAGAGCAGCTGGGGAAGGGGTCAGGCAAGAAAAATGCCTTGCATTGCCCTTGAAGTTTTTAATTTGGCCTTCCATTTTTGTGTGCTAATTCAGAAGCTGCCCAGAATGCTATATTATAATTCTGATTCCTTTAAGGCAAGGTTTAGTAGCTGATCCACCCGGTACCCTCGAGAATTGGTTTCCTCACCCTGGCAGTCATCCTAGGGATGGGGTTAGCTGCTGAAATTAAAACAGGAACAACTGCGCTCTTAAGGGGGGCCGATCAAATCAGTAAGCTTGAAACAGCCGTCAGGCAAGACCTAAGAGAAATAAACCTCAGTTCAAGCTCTCAAAGACTCGCTAACTTCCCTGTCAGAAGTTGTGCTCCAGAATAGAAGGGGGCTTAAATCTCCTCTTTGAACAGGAAAGTGGGCTATACGTGGCCCTCAAAAACACTGGGGTTGTACAGGCATCCATGGACATACTTAAAGAAAGGCTAGACAAAAGGGAACAAAATCCCAGGTTCAAGACAATTGGTTTCAGTCCTGGTTCAAGCAGTCCCCCTGGCTAACAACTCTAATGTCTGCCATTACAGGCCCACTTGTGCTCCTGCTGCTATTACTAACTATAGGAACTTATAATTATTAGGCAGCAATATGAGGCACTTAATCAAATAACCCAATATCTCTAGGATTAGAGATCAAACAAAAGAAAAGGGGGGGATGTAAAGGAAAAGTTTCCCCCGGGTTTGCTAACTACCCTGATCACCTACCCCCCTTCACAATTCTGGGAACTTAAGTTTCCCCTGAGTTTCCTGACTGCCCAGATCACTCACCCCCCTGCACAATTGTGGGAACGTGCAGACCCAGTTATAGCTTAACTTTCTTTCTGTTCCTACATGGTTTTAACCTGGTCATGTTAACCCTGTAAGCTTGCACCTGCACCTTGCAAAAATGTGATTGAGCAAATGCCAGATGTCATGTACTTCCTAAAGCAAGTCAATCTACTGTACCTTTCTATTGTTTGAAATACTATATACAGCTTGTAAGCTCATGGCTCAGGGCTGGCAGTTTCTGGCTTATGCTGGATTCTAAAAAGCCCCTGCATATGCTTGCAAAAGAAATATACCCCCTGTTTTTGCATGAGACTGTGGTCTTGGTGTCTTTGAACGGCGCATCATTCTCCTGGACTTAACAATACGACGTTTCACAACATAGGGGCTAGAGAGATAGCATAGAGATAGGGTGTTTGCCTTGCATGTAGAAGGACGGTGATTCGAATCCCGGCATTCCATAGGATCCCCCCATGACTGCCAGGACTGATTTCTGGGCATAGATCCAGGAGGAACCCCTGAGCGCTTCGGGGTGTGACCCAAAAACCAAAAAAAAATTTTTTTTCACAAGCCAATTGTGATGTCAGAATCATGATCACACTGGTTCGAAAATTACTGTCCATTCCGATTTCAGAAAGCCGAAATAGGACGTCCACTGTCTCCCCACAATCATCTTCCCTGCTCACCGATTACCCCACCCACAGCCTGCCCACCTGTCACCCCACCCCACTCCTGCAGTTGGCCTTTGCTTCTGAGGACCCAGCCTTTGCCAGACAGGACGTGACACATGTGACACCTCGGCAAGGGCCAGTAGCAGCTGCCAGAACTGGGGCTGAAATTTCAGATCCACTGGCCAGACTGGGGCCCGGATCCCCCAAATCCAATCTCTACTCCTATGACCGTGCACCTATATGGCCTGCTAGGCAGCTGAATGGAGTGGAGGTTCGGGTGCCCCCCAAGTCAAGTGGGGAACAGCCAGGCAGGGCTACAAAGAAGGGTCTGCAATCTTCCTTCATCTGCCTTGTACCCCTTCAGGGAGTCTGTCTGGGTGCAGTGTGTCTGGGAAGGCCCATGACACCAGGCACTTGCTCCAAGGAAGCTTCTAGAAGGGACTTCTTTGAAGGAGCGGGTGGAGCACGCTCTTCCAGACTTTTCCCACAGCAAGTGGCCTTTCCTGCAGGCTCACAAATGCCACCTGTAAGCTATAATCTGACATGTTCCTCCAGGCTGGAGGTTTTCCAGGCTCTGGGTTGTCTTTTCAACCTAAAGAAAACTATTTTTGGGGGGGGGTCGCACCCTGCAGCGCTCAGGGGTTACTCCTGGCTTTACGCTCAGAATTCGCCCCTGGCAGGCTCAGGTGACCTTATGGGATGCCTGGATTGGAACCACTGACCTTCTGCATGAAAGGCAAACGCCTTACCTCTCCCCCCACAGAAAACTTTAATCAATCCATCAGCCCTTGATGTTTTCCAGCCAGCCAACTCTAGGCAGGCATTTGCCACTGATGGTCAAAACAAAAACAAAAAGAAGAGGAGGAAGTAACTGCCCCAAGGTTTTTAAGTCCCAACTGAGCCTTTTACAAATGCAACTCTCAGCTCTTTAAAAATGTAATCAAAATTGGGGCCAGAGAGATAGCTTGGAGGTAAGGCATTTGCCTTTCATGCAGAAGGTCATTGGTTCAAGTCCTGGCATCCCATAGGGTCCCCCGAGCCTGCCAGGAGCGATTTCTGAGCGTGGGCCTGAAGTAACCCCTGAGCGCAGCCGGGTGTGACCCAAACCATCACCCCCAAATGTAATCAGGATTATGGGGCCCAAAGCTGTGGCCCAAGCGGTAGGGTGTCTGCCTTGCACACCCTAACCTAGGGGTGGGGGTCCCCACAGCTGAAACCTGAACAAGTCTGCTCCCAAGTGCCCAGGTGGGGACCCTGTTTAGCGGGGATGGACAGTGCCTGGAGATAGCTCCATTCCTGGAGGTCTTGGAGGAGGAGGGGGTCACAGAACAGTTGCCAAGTCCCCTGGCCAGAGCTGCCAGGTGTTTTTCGCGGAGCCCCTCTGATCTGATGCGGCTCACTGCCTTGACTTGGGGGGAAAAAACATCCTTTCCACTAGCTAGAAGACGCCCTATTTAGCCATCTCTAAGGACTGATGGCTCTACCTGGAAAGTGTCCATTGACAGTAGGGGGCCTTGTGAGTCCACAGAGCTGAGTTTTGGGGGGTGGAGGGAGTTGGGAGACCCAACTGAGATGATGCTCAGGGCACAGAGAGGGAGAACAAGGGTGGAGACAAAGCATAAGGCAAAAACTGTGGGGGGGAGCCAGTATTGCACAGACAGAGCTCCTCCAAAAAAGGGTTCTTTTCAGGTTCCCCCAAATCATCAGGGCAAGAGGGAATGGGAGGCCGCAAAGTCTGGATTCCTACACCTGGGGTTCACCAAGAGTGACCCTCAGATGTCCAGCTGCAAAGGATTCAGCCAGATAAACTGCGGTGCTAGAGGGATTCTGGAAACAGGGTGCGCACGGTGGGGGGGGGGCTCCATGGGCACCCACTCCGGGGTCGCACGAAAGTCTTGGTGCTAGTTCGTGGTTCTCCAGGGGCTCGAGGCAGCTCAGAACTCCCTATAAAAAGGAGAAATCATGGGTCCCCTAGAAAGCCTGGGGGTGTGGACACCTGTAAAGCATTTATGGCTCTCCCTTGAGGTCTGGGCAAAGGGGTGTCTCAGTCCAAAGAGTGCCTGGCAAGTGAAAAAACCCCTAGAAACTAAGTCACAGAAATGGAAAAAATTGTCACCACTGTTCCTCTGCACCCCTTTTCTATGGCACCCAACCCAACATTGCAGGGATCTATCTACCTGCGATGGGAAGAAAGGCAGTTGGAATGACAGTGAGTGCACCCCCCTGGCCTTTGGGGGATTTCGGGGGGCTCAGAGCGGGTATTTCTGTCCCATGGCAAAGGAAAGAAGAGAATTGGGGGGGGTGCACCAGGGCCTTCCTTACCTGAGAGTGCTGCGAGAGGCGAGTGATTTGGAGGCTCAGGCAACGCAGCGGGCGTGTTGCACACTCCCGGCCGACACGACTCGTCCAGCTGTCGAGCAGAGCTGGACCCCGAGGCCAGACAGCCCCCCAAAACCGCTAGACAGAGGCACAGGGTGAGCGCGAAGCCTGGAGCCCCGGGATCCATAGCTGCAGCCCGGGCAGCTCTGATTCGGCCTCTGCAAAGTTGGATCTTGCAACTGGCTCCTGGCTGCACCCTTAGATTGGCCCTGCCCTGCCCGCCCACCTCCTCCCCGCGCCCCCGAGAGCTGGGCCTAGCTGGCAGCGGCCCCCTCATTGGCTGCTTCTGAGTGAATGGCAGCAGGGCCAGGGCAGATGGGCCAGGCGAGGCCCTACGGGTCCCCCCAAATCCGGAGCCCAGGATCCAGCTATGTGGGTGCGCCCTGGGTCCAAGATGGTCCTGCCTGGAGGGTATGCACCTAGGTCGGCCCTGGAGGGCAGAGTGGGGGGGGACTCCTAGCAGGTGCAGCCCCCAGAACAGCATGCCCAGGGAGCCCCATGAGTGCCCCCCCAAACCCTGCAAAGGGCCCTCATACCCTCATCTGCTCCAACATGCCTTGGGCCACACAGAAAATTTCAGGAAAAGTGCTGGTTTGGCTGACACCCAGTAGTGATGTTCTTTCTCTCTCTTACCTCTAACCCCATTATGCCTTCCTCCTTCCCTGGTAACTGCCCCAGTCTCCCCTGCCAGCTTCCCCCTACCCACTGGGCAGCCCTGAGTGACCTTTGCTAAAGGTATCTGCACCCACTAGTGCCATTTGCCTATCCACAGCATTCAGAGAAGACAGGCGATGCAGTGGCATTTAGGACACCCAGAAAGGACGGGCCACAGAGGAGCAGAGGAGCCTAGGATCAGAGACTGGGGAAACCTTAAAAGTCCCCTCTTAGGGTTGGGTGTCTCCTGCAGCCAACTGAACTGTGCCCAGGGCAATGCTGGACAGAACAGTCAGTGAGCAGTGAAACAGGTCCAGGGAGCAGTAGGAAATTGTATGTGCCCATTGGGGCCACTACTCTGGTTCTGGTCCCCATGTATCTGCAAGCTCAGCCAGCCCAGCCTGCAATGGCCACACTCCTGTGAACCCAGAAACGGGTAGCCCAGGGCTTGATCCCCAGAAGGAGAGTGTCTGCGCAGAGCATATCCCTGCTGTCCATGGCGACTTCCTGGAGCTGATGCCCTCCAAGGGTGCTTGGAACTGCGGAATAAAGACGGTGAGAACAGTGCTCTCCAAGTTCTCAAGTTGATGCGACTTTGCTCCCCAAGTCCTCAAGTTGATGCGACTTTGGTCATCAAGCAGAATAAACCCCTCTGGAGTGAAGTCTATGAACAAGACACCTCAGAGCTAGCTATGTGGATTTCCCCTGTTCAAAGGAAGGCACAACTGACCTAGGCAAAAAGCACAGCTTAGCTTGCACTTGCCTGACTCTAGTTCGACCCCACTATAGGCATCCCCATAGGGTCCTCCGAGCCTGCCAGGAACAATTCCTGAAAGCAGAGCCAGGAGTAACCCCCAAGCATCGCTTGGTGTGGCCCCAAACACTCAAAACCCCCGAAAACACAACCGTTTTGGGCAAATGGAGAGCCATAGAGTGTAGATTTTTCTTAGGCTTTATTTTTGGGGGGGAAATCGGGTTACTCCTGACTCTCTGCACTCAAGAATCCCTCCCTAATGGTGCTCAGAACTTAACTCTTAGCCTTTCACTCAGAAATCACTCCTGGAAGTCTCAGGGGAACCATGCTGGATGGTGGGGATCAAACCTGAGTGGCCAAGTTCAAGGCAAGCCCCTTCCTCACTGTCTATGTCTCAAGCCCAGGTTTGTCAGTTTTTTATTCTACTCAGACGTGCTTTGTGCATCCAGCTGTACCCCAGAAATGAGCTCTGGGACTCTGGGGCCCTCAAGACAGCAGGGAGGTCTCACAATGTGAGGGCCAAAGCAGAGACAGAAACAAACAAAAGGGGCTACAAGTGACCACACTGCCTGGTCCCATAGGGCTGAGGATCCTTCCTGGCATTCAGGGAGCTGTGGGTCTGAGTTAGCATGGAGAGAAAGCCTGGCGTTTCTTCTCCTCTACCCTGGCCCACCAGTAGAAAGGAACAGCTGGAAAAACCAGCTGACCAGTTTTGTTTTGTTTTTTAAGGAATATCCATATTGTTCCACAGAAAACCAAAACTAGATGGCATCCCCAGAATCCGCCCTGGTTTTTCTTGTTCTCGGTGATGTGTGCCAGTCTCTGTGGTTGTTTTTATTTACATCTCCCCAATGTAGAGCATTTTTAGCCCGTATCAGCTGGGAATTGGGGTATGGTCCCCCCCCCCCATTCCTTAGGTAGCCTTTGCATTTTGGTCGATTTTTTCCATGGAAGTGCAAAATATCTCAGTTTACTGTAGTCCTGCTTGTTTTTCTTCTAGTTTGTTCTTTCGAGATTGGTGTTGCCTCTAATTTCATTGTCACAGTGTGTTTTTCCCATGCTTGCGTTGGGCTCCAGGGATCTTTGTGGCCCTCCGTACAACATTTTGTGGCCCTGCCCTAGAGGACTCGTTTTTTGTTTTATTTTGTTTTAATTGTTTGGGTCACACCCCCCAATGTTCAAGGCTTACTACTGACTTTGCCCTCAAGGATCACCTGACTTTGCCTCTTGCAGCCCCCAGGTAAATTGAGTTTGAGACCCCCCTAGATCTTATTGTTTCAGTTCTGATATCAAGGTCTTTAGTCCACTTAGATTTGACCTTTGTTTATAGTGTTAAAGAGAGGATCCAGTTGTCCCAATACCACATGTTCTAAAGATTTTCCTCCCTCCTCCCTGTGTTTCTTGGCCCTTTATCAAAGTCATTATTGTATGGGAGGGGTTCATTCTCTGGATATTCAAGTCTATTCCATTGATCTGAGGGTCTGATGCTACTTTGGGGGGGTATTGCCATCTGAATGATGCTAATTTTTCCAATTTACAATAACACAATGCAGGGCCCGGAGAGATAGCACAGCGGTGTTTGCCTTGCAAACAGCCGATCCAGGACCAAAGGTGGTTGGTTTGAATCCCAGTGTCCCATATGGTCCCCTGTGCCTGCCAGGAGCTATTTCTGAGCAGACAGCCAGGAGTAACCCCTGAGCATCACCGGGTCTGCCCCCCAAAAAACAAAAAATAAAACAAAACAAAACAAAAAGAATAGCACAATGCAATAATACCCTCTGCATGCCTGTGTTCATTGCAGTTCTATTTTCTGTAGCCAGAATCTGGAATCAACCCAGATGAATGGTTAAAGAACCTGTGGTGGGAAGGCATGTGGGTAGGTGGATAGATGGATAGTAAGATAGATGGATGGATGGATGGATGGATGATAGATAAATAGACAGAGCACTTGCACAACTTGGGTTCAATCACCAGCAACCCATATAGTGCTGAGCACTGCCAGCATTGATCCCAGAACTCAGAACCAGGAGTCAGCCCTGAGCATCATCAGTTCTCCCCACCCCCACCCCCAAAAAAAAACCAAATCAGAAACATACCCATATTTGAAGGGACATCTTTTAGGTTCTAGATAACACATGCTCCAAGGTGACAGGAAGCCAAGAAGGGAGATGGTGGTAAGATTTGACAGCCTTGGGCAGTCTGAATAGTGGGGAAGTCAACTGAGCTTCTATGTTTCTGATAAACACGAGAAACTGGAGTCAAGGTTGTGAGAGTAACAGCTACAGAAGGACTGACACCCAAGTTTCAGAAACTCGCAGAGGGATACCAAAGGGTGAACAGAAATCATCGGACATTTTTGGGTGTTTTGAGGTCACACCCAGTTGTACCCT
This sequence comes from Suncus etruscus, assembly GCF_024139225.1. Taxonomy (NCBI): domain Eukaryota; kingdom Metazoa; phylum Chordata; class Mammalia; order Eulipotyphla; family Soricidae; genus Suncus; species Suncus etruscus. The sequence continues at coordinate 171,638 of NW_026060328.1, read as the reverse complement.
GTGCTTACTCCTGGCTCTGTGCAGGAAAATATGAAATCTATGTCAGCTGTGTGAAAGGCAAGTGCCTTTTCTGCTGTAATAATTTGTGGTCTCTCTTTTTCTTTCTTTCTTTCTTTCTTTCTTTCTTTCTTTCTTTCTTTCTTTCTTTCTTTCTTTCTTTCTTTCTTTCTTTCTTTCTTTCTTTCTTTCTTTCTTCCTTCCTTCCTTCCTTCCTTCCTTCCTTCCTTCCTTCCTTCCTTCCTTCCTTCCTTTCTTTCTTTCTTTCTTTCTTTCTTTCTTTCTTTCTTTCTTTCTTTCTTTCTTTCTTTCTTTCTTTCTTTCTTTCTTTCTTTCTTTCTTTCTCTTTTTTCTTTCTTTTTTCTTTCTTAATTTCTTTCTTTCTTTTCTTCCTTCCTTCCTTTCATTTTCTTTCTTTCTTTGTTTCTTTCTTTCTTTCTATATTTCTTTCTCTCCTTTCTTTGATCTTTCTTTTTCTTTCTTCTCTCTTCCTTTCTTTGTTTTTCTTTTACTTTCTTCTTTCTTCTTTGTACTTTCTTCTTCCTTTCTGTTCTTCTTTCTTTGCTCTTTTTATCTTTTCTCATCTTTTCTTCTTACTCTTTCTTCATCCCCGTCCATTTCCTTTCCTTCTTTTATAAAATAAATATTGCCATAAGTTTCTGTGCTGTGCTATAATGTTTTTCCATTCAGTAATTTTGTCCAAATTGTTTTCCGATGGGCGTTTTTATTATAGTTAAATCACCATGAGATACAGAATTAAAATGTGTTGATAGTTGTTTTAATATATATACTTTGTACAATGTAACAGGGTACTTTTTATTTAGTACTGGAGTGTATAACATTGTATAACTTTAGTTTTTATAAAACTTAAATCTGGGCCCGGAGAGATAGCACAGCGGCATTTGCCTTGCAAGAGCTGATCCAGGACCAAAAGTGTTTGGTTCAAATTCCTGTGTCCCATATGGTCCCCCGTGCCTGCCAGGAGCTACTTCTGAGCAGACAGCCAGGAGTAACCCCTGTGCACCGCCGGGTGTGGCCCAAAAACCAAAAAATAATTAAAAAAATAAAACTTAAATCTCTCTTTACTCTCTATGTAAAAGTCTTTTAAGTTAGATATTATATTCTGCCAGTAGATACTATTCTATCTTGTTTTTATAAATCCTTAAAGGATACTGCAATTTTTGCTGTGAGTTGTGAATTCTCATATCTATCTATCTATCTATCTATCTATTTATCATCTATCTATCTATCTATCTATCTATGTGTGTGTATTCTTGTATAATTCCCTGACAATGTAATTTGTATCTCCAGATAACTAAAATACTTTTAAATAATCCACCCTCAACAATCTAGCTTGCTTATACCCTCGAGGATAATGGCATAATTCGTTTCTGCCCACTGCAACAAAAATTCTAGCAGAGAGAACCAAGTATTGGAAATGCATCACGAGGGGCCAGAGAGATAGCATGGAGGTAGTATGTTTGCGTTTCATGCAGAAGGTCAGTGGTTCGAATCCTGGCATCCCATAGCATCCTCCGAGCCTACCAGGAGCGATTTCTGAGTGTGGAGCCAGGAGGAACCCCTGATCACTGCCGGGTGTGACCTAAAAACAAAACAAAACTAAACAAAAACAAAACAAAAAAAAAGAAAAAAAGAAAAGAAAAGAAAATGCAGCACAAGCTCATCTGCAGTTCATGGACACCCCCATGTTGGAGCCATTCATCTGCCTGCTGGGGAGCAAAGCTCACCAAAATGTTGTCCAGAATCTCCCTGGGACTTTGGCGGTGCGTTGGCTGGACATCAGCTCTGTCCATGCCAGGGTCTGACCCCCAAGATGTCAGTGTCTCCAGCACTAGCAAGAGCAGCTCTGCCTGCCTCCTGTCCACATCACAACCCACCCCGGTTGAGGCTCTAGACTTGACCATCAGTTCTGGGTTGGTACCAGGACACACTGGTTCTATCCCAAATGCTGGACTCACCCACCATCACTCAAAAGTGTTTTTCTATCTTTTACATGGAAAATCTCCAAGTTAGAGCATTTTCTGGAGCCACAAAACATTCCTCCAGAAAAAGTCAAGAAGTTGGTCTTTTCTCAGACCATCATTCACTAAAGATGGAAATGAACCTCAAACAGAAATGGAAAAATAACTCTAAGTTCTAGACACAAAACAAGTCACAACAGAGAAACCAGTACGTCTGAGAAGAAATCAAGTAGTTCCTTTAAAGAGATGTGAATTGGAACACGAGTAACAGACTTTGTGGTACAAAGAAAAAAGTGGTGTTAAGAGGAAACTATGGCAGTTACCACATGAATACAACTTGACTGAACAGCTAAGAAAATTAAAAAAATGACCATCATATGTGCCAAAAGCAGCCATAATGAAAGAGAGCATGTAACTTAAGCAGAAATTAATGAACTGAAAACCCCAAAACAATCCAAAGGTTTAAATAAGAAATAAGCTGGGTATTTAAAAAATAAACAAGATAAAAAAAAAGCACTAGAAAGACTCAGAAAAAGAACCACAGTAAGCTGAATCAGAAGTAAATAAAGGGGTGAGTGAATTTCTCCCCTTGCGCGCGTTTGGACTGGCCCCTCCCCACAGGGACTCCGGCCTGCCGGCTGGAGAACTGTGAGTGAACTTTTCTCCCCGTGCGCGCGTTTGGACCGGCCCCTCCCCACAGGGACTCCGGCCTGCCGGCTGGAGAACTGTGAGTGAACTTCTCTCCCCATGCGCGCGTTTGGACCGTCCCCTCCCCACAGGGACTCCGGCCTGCCGGCTGGAGAACTGTGAGTGAATTTCTCCCCTTGCGTGCGTTTGGACCGGCCCCTCCACACAGGGACTCCGGCCTGCCTGCTGGAGAACTGGGAGTGAATTTCTCTCCCCTTGCGCGCGTTTGGGCCGGCCCCATCCCACCAGGGACCCCTGCGTGCCGGCTGGAGAGGGTTGAATGACTCCCTTCCCCCAGAAGGGCGCCTAGAAAGGCAAGTTGAGCCATCCGAATAGACAAGGGAGATAGGGCCAGCCATCTGGACTCGCAGGTGACCTAGAGCAGTCCACCCCCCTGGACCCTGGAGCGGACCAGGGACTCCCCAAGGGCTAGGACAGAGCCTGAAGGGTTGGACTGAGGGAACCCTTCAAGGGAGGCGTGGAGAGGGCGGAGCTACATTGACTCCCAGAGAAAGGAGGGGGGATTGAGAGCTAGGCTCAACAGCGCCAGCAAACATTGTGGCCAGGAGTGGAACTGCACCGCTGACAGAAATAAGGAGCAGAAAAGCTATAATAACCACTGCAGGAAGGCTGAACTCCAGGTAGCAAAGGGGAAGAGAAAGAGCTAGGTTCAACAAGCCCACCCAATAGCACCCTCTAGAAACACCTTCAGGAAGAGGACCAAAGCAGGCCAAAATTAGAAGCCACAGCACTCCAAAACACACCATTAAATAAAAGAATTATGCGTAAATCAAGGAGATCCCTAATAACTGGAGACACCATGACAAACCCTATCAAGTTTCCAAGTCCACCAAAACGCACAGATCCATGGGAAGAAGACCTAAAAGCGGTCATGAGGAAGGAAATGCAAGAATTACTAAAACAAATGAAAGAAACCCTAGAAACCGAGTATAAGAAATCCATGGACGAACGAATCAGCCAAATTAAAGAAGAAATGTCAAAGAACATGAGAGATTCCATACAAAAAGAAGTGAAGGATTTAAAAGACAAAGTAAAAAGCCTTACGAGCAGAAACACAGAATTGGAGAAGCACATTGAAGAACTCGAAGGAAAACTGCAATCAAAAAATGATAAAGAAACCAACAAAGAAATAAAAGGCAAAGCACAGGAAGGAAAAATCCAATATCTAATGAACAAGGACGAAAGAAACAATCTAAGAATTGTGGGTATACCAGAAGGGGAGGAAATAGGGAAGGGGGAAGAGCAGGTAGTCAGGGAGATAATAACAGAGAAATTTCCCACCCTCTGGAAAGAAACTTCTGGGCAAATCCAAGAAGTCAAAAGAGTCCCTAATAAAATAGACCCTAATTAACCCACACCAAGACACATAATAATCCAAATGGCAAAAAACAAAGAGAAAGAGGAACTCCTGAAAGCAATAAGGGAGAAAAAACCCTCAAGTACAAAGGAAAGGACATAAGAATCAAACCAGATCTCCCATTTAAAATAATTCAAGCAAGAAGACAGTGGAATGACATATTTAAACGACTGAACGAAAGAAATTTCCAACCCAGGGTCCAATACCCAGCAAGACTATCATTCATATGGGAGGGCAGACTAAAAACATTCTCAAACATGAACGAACTGGAACTATTTGTGCAAACTAAGCCGATCCTAAGCGACTTACTCAGAGACGAACTACACAATCCAAAACCCCGACTGTAACAACAACCACTCCACACAATACAAATGCACAACAGTCCTCTCTATCAATAATTTCCCTCAATGTTAACGGACTAAACTCTCCAATTAAAAGACACATAGTAGAGAACTGGGTTAGGAAAAATAAACCGGACTTCTGCTGTCTGCAAGAAACACACCTACAGTTACAGGATAAGCACAGGCTTAGAATAAAAGGATGGAAAGTAATTATCAGGCCAATGGAAAACAAAAAAGAGCAGGAACAGCCATTCTTATATCAGAACAAATTGTATTCAACCTCAAGAAAGTGATCAGAGATAAAGAGGGACACTACTTACAGATCAGGGGAACATTAGATCAAGAAACACTAACCCTGGTCAATATCTATGCACCTAATGTAGAGTCAGCAAAATATGTGAGGCAACTACTGGCAAACCTGGAGAAATACATGAAGGGAATTGTGATAATAGTAGGAGACCTCAATACTCCACTATCACCACTGGACAGATCCTCCAAGCAGAAAAATAGCAAAGAAATAAGAGCTCTAAATGAAAAATTAGATGATTTAGGGCTAATAGACTTATATAGAGCCCTCCATCCCCAGAAAGCAGAATACACATTCTTCTCAAACCCACATGGAACCTTCTCCAGGATAGACCATGTCTTAGGAAACAAAGCCAACCTATATAAAACCACAAAGGTAAGGATCATTAGAAGTACCCTTTCAGATCACTATGCAACAGAGCTTAAAATTGATGTCAAGAAGAAGCAATGGAGGAAAACTAATACCTGGAGATTAAACAACATGCTGCTCAACAACAGCTGGATCAAAGAACAACTCAAGGAAGAAATAAAAAGATTCCTTGAGACAAATGACAATGAAGAGACAACATGTCAAAATTTATGGGACACAGCAAAAGCAGTAATTAGGGGGAAGCTCATAGCAATACAGGCCTATGTCAAGAAACAGGAAAATAACAAAACCAACAGTTTAAAAGATCACCTCAAAGAATTGGAACAACAGCAACAGAGAAATCCAACCACAACAAGAAGGCAAGAAATAATAAAATCCAGAGCAGAAATAAACAACATCGAAACTAGGAAAGCAATACAAAAATCAATGAGACCAAGAGTTGGTTTTTCGAGAAAATAAACAAGATAGACAAACCATTGGCAAAACTCACCAAAAAAAAGAGGGAAAATACCCAAATCACTAGGATCATAAATGAAAGGGGAGAGATTACAACAGAACCCCAAGAGATACAACATATAATGAGATCATATTATGAACAACTATACTCAACTAGGCTAGAGAACCCAGAAGAAATCGACTGATTCTTGGACAATCCCCCTCTTCCAAGACTGGAAAAGGAAGATCTAGAAAGTCTAAACAGACCAATCACTTCAGAGGAAATTGAAGATGTAATTAAAAAACTCCCTAAAAACAAATGCCCAGGCCCAGATGGATTTACAGGTGAATTCTATCAAACATTTCAAGAAGACTTGCTACCAGTTTTCCATAGACTTTTCCAAACCATAGAAAAAACAGGAATCCTCCCCAACTCCTTTTATGAGGCTAATATCACACTCATTCCCAAAGAAGGCAAAGACACCACCAAAAAAGAAAACTACAGACCAATCTCACTAATGAACATAGATGCAAAAATACTCAACAAAATCTTAGCAAACCGAATCCAACACTTCATCAAAAAGATCATATATCACGACCAAGTGGGATTCATACCAGGAATGCTAGGTTGGTTCAACATACGCAAATCAATAAACATGATACATCACATCAACAACATGAAAGATAAAAACCACATGATCATATCAATCGATGCCGAGAAGGCGTTTGACAAAATCCAACATCCTTTCATGTTAAAGACTCTTAGCAAAATAGGGTTAGAAGGAACCTTCCTCAAAATAGTTACAGCTATTTATGAAAAACCTACAGCCAACATTATACTTAATGGCAAGAAACTAGAAGCATTCCCACTAAGGTCAGGAACTAGGCAAGGCTGTCCATTCTCTCCACTCTTATTCAATATAACCTTAGAAGTCTTAGCAATAGCAATTCGACAAGAAAAGGGAATCAAAGGAATTCAAATAGGGAAAGAGGAACACAAACTAGCTCTATTTGCCGACGATATGATGATATACATCAAAAACCCTAAAAAGTCCACAGTAAGACTCCTAGAAACAATCAACCAATACAGCAAAGTGGCTGGATACAAAGTCAGTACTCAAAAGACAGTAGCGTTTCTATATAAAAACAATGAAGATGAGAAGAGAGAGATTAAAAATACAATCCCATTTAAGATAGTATCAAAAACTATCAAGTATCTAGGAATCAGCCTTACAAGAGAAGTGAAAGACCTATACCAGGGAAACTTCAAAACACTCCAGAAAGAAATTGAAGACGATCTAAAGAAATGGAAGAACATCCCATCCTCATGGATAGGTAGAATTAACATAGTCAAAATGTCTATCTTACCCAAACTTCTATATAGATTTAATGCAATCCCTATCCAAATCCAGACACAATTCTTTAAAGAAATAGAACAATCAATCACAAAATTCATCTGGAACCACAAAAGACCCAGGATAGCCAAACACATACTGAAAAACAAGAAGCTGGGAGGCATCTCCTTACCTAACTTGAAACTATACTATAAAGCCATAGTACTCAAAACAGCATGGTACTGGAACAGAGACAGGACGTCAGACCAGTGGATCAGAACAGAATTCCCAGACATAAACCCCCAGATATACAGCCAACTAATATTTGATAAAAGAGGCAAGAATCTGAAATGGAACAAAGAAAGCCTATTCAACAAATGGTGTTGGCACAACTGGAAAACCACATGTACGAAAGTGAAAATCGACCCATATCTCACTCCTTATAAAAAATTCAACTCAAAATGGATCAAAGACCTTGAAATCAGACCTGAATCTATAAATTTTATTGAGAATAAAATAGGCAGAACACTCGAAGACCTTTATATCAAAAAGGTCTTTGAGAATGGAGCACCAATGGCAAGAACGTTAGCATCAAATATAAACAAATGGGACTACATCAACCTAAAAAGCTTCTGCATGGCAAAAGAAACCCTACTTAACGCAAGAAGACAGCTAACAGATTGGGAAAAAATCTTTTCACTTGACATATCAGATAAAGGGCTGATATCTAGAACATACAAAGCACTCAGAAAGCTGAGCCCCTCAAAACCAAATAAAGCCATAAAAAATGGGAAGAAGAAATGAATAGATAATTCTCTGAGGAAGACAGAAGGATGGCCAACAAACACATGAAAACATGCTCACCCTCACTCATCATCAGGGAGATCCAAATCAAGACAACAATGAGATACCACCTTACACCAGTGAGGATGGCTCACATCAAAAATACTGAGAACAATCTTTGTTGGCGGGGATGCGGTATGAAGGGAACTCTCATCCACTGCTGGTGGGAATGCCCCCTAGTCCAACACCTATGGAGAACAGTCTGGAGAGTGCTCAAAAAACTCAGAATCGAGCTGCCATTTGACCCCACAATTGCTCTCCTAGGCATATACCCACAAGATGGAAGGACATTCATTCCAAAATACGTATGCACCCCACTATTTATTGCAGCTCTCAGTATAATAGCCAAATCTTGGAACCAACCTCGATGTCAAACAATAGATGAATGGATCATTAAGATGTGGTACATATACACAATGGAATATTACATGGCAGTCAGAAACGATACAATCACAGACTTTGCAGCAACGTGGATGGACCTAGATCTTATTATGTTAAACCAAGTAAGTCAGAAGACAAAAGATAAACACAGAATGGTAGCACTATTCTGAAACACCTAGAACACATATTTTATACACAACTAATACCTAACATACAAATAGCAGGGTTCAACAGAGTAGAAACTCTGAACACTGTAATAGTCAACATATACTTGGGAGCAGTGTCCAAAATACACGAAAAGGAACAACAAGAACTCTTTGCTACACATTATACCACAAAGAAAACAGCAAAAACAGAAACAACAGCATAGAGAGAACAGGTATGTAATCAGACTTCTACAGCAAAGGCCCACAATAAACACTTAGAGATCGTATACAGGAACACAAGTATAGAACACCATGGGAAATCACTGACTGCAGTGGAAAAATACCATAAATCTATGTTTTAATGCCTTTATCTTACTATATTTTAAATAACCTCTCAGCTTTTCTGTCCACAGGTTCCCTTGGATACAAAGGGCGAACAAACTAAGGTAGCAACTCGGGACACCACACGGGATACCATACCTTGCTTGCACTACGAGATGGCCACGAGAAAACTCTTAAACATACACTTTATCTCTAGGTAATACCTTCATTTAGGAATTGAAGCACGTGACCAGTCAGACCACCGAAGCAGCACCTGCGATGTACAGACTTAAGCTACAGGCTCTATTCTTTGAGCACATTCAATCAAACCAGCATTCCCTTGCTATTCTCTCCTCTCTTCTCACTACTTTTTTTTCTTTTCTCTTTTTCTATTCTGCTCATTACTTTTTTCCCTTTCTCTTCCCCTTTTCTCTCTAAGGTATTTTCTCTTTTCTCTCCCTTCATACCCTTCCCATATACTTTCCCCTTTCTCCCCTCTGGAAATCCAACTATTCCTTCATCCCTCAATCCCACCCAGATCTCCCACCATATTAAAACTCTTCACCCTCAGTCCTTATTCTATTAGGCATCAAGATCGACCTCCTACCCAACGAACCAGTACCCAGCACCCAAGCGAGAGGACACCCAGATAAACCCACACCTCGTCTCCTGAAAGAAAAGACAGCCTACTCCCCTGTGGACTCATGCTGCGAGGCCCTCCCTACCAACTCCCCCTAACGCGGACTGTTCCTTGAATCCGGGCATAGGTCCAAAAGTATCCCCAATGCAAGAACTCTTCCAAGACCTCCCTGCCGCAAATTTTTACCAATCTGAAGAATGTCAGGGGGTGTGTTAGGAAGAGGCCTGGGAACCCACAAACCACAAGAAAAACCCAAAAGACAATGGGAAAAACGGTACTTCCAACATAGACATAAGACCTGAAATACACCACCTCTTTACCTGCTCTCCCCCAAATGTAAGGTAGTCCTCTGCACCACTTTGGTCCCTTAAAAACTTTGCTAACTCATTTTTTGTTGTTGTTGTTGCTGTTGTTGTTTTGTCTTGTTTGATTTTCTTTTTCTTTTCTTTTTTTTAAATTTATTTATCTTTTTTTAAATGTTTGTCCTACATATATATTTGTGAGCACATATATTTTTAATTCCTTTTTTTTTCTTCTTTTTCTTTTTTTCTCTTCGTTTCTGGGTAGGTGACCTGCTTCTGTTATCCCATCAGGCCACCCACAAATACACAGACATTATAATGCTGCACCACTTCCCCCTGTAAAGGCACACTAAGTAAAGGGGAAATCTTACATATAAAAAAGAGCTCTTATCTACTAGAGATAGGAACTCATATTTGTTTACAATATGGGGATATCTCCTGCCTTGAAAACATGTCATGTGGAATCAACTTAGACCTCAGGTGATTAGAAACCATTCATCCAGCATTGAACCCTTGATCCCCGACATAGAAATGGCACAGCTCTTTACAACAGCCGCAGGAAACAAACTCCACCCGGGACAGCCTAAATACAGCGACACCAACAACAAGGCCCAGCTCTAACAGGATATCCTGACAACGAGGAAAACGCGAACACCCTGACCTTAGAGCAGATCAGCCTACCTTACCAACTAACGACAAGACAAAACCAGAAGTCTTGGCATCCTTTGGTAGGTCCAAAAGCCAAGATCGGGTTTTACAGATGACTGGCTGCTAGAACCACGACCAGACTGTATACATCTTGGGACCAATAAAAAAGCCCTACTTTAGGGTTTGATCTATGACCTGCACAATAATCATGAGCCTCAGTCCCAAAGGACCGGCAGAGACAACTCTAATGGAATGGGGCTTATGGAAGCACAAAGAAAGACGCTATCCTAGGTGCCACCCTAGGTTCAGTGCAAAGACCAAGATCACCAACCACAAAAGATGGACTAAAATGACGCTGAGATAACAGAACCCCTAGAATCACAAAGACTGACTTCATCATAAGTCCTACCTCAGGATCTGTGCAGATACTGAGACCTCTAAACACAGAGCAGAAGTCTTCCACACACCAAAAAACAAAAACAAAAACAAAACAAAAAACAAAACAAAACAAAACAGAAAAGCACCACCAGGAAAGTAAAGGATCCTGAGCAAAGTCTAGAGTTGATCCCATGACAGTATGCTCCAAGGACGGAGAAACCCCATATCTCGTAGGCCAAGTGAATTCCTTTTCGAATGACCCCAATATTTACTGTGCCAGGGCAGGAGGGAAAAAACAAAAATACAAAAAAAAAAAGCACAAAACCTTGGTTATTTTTATATAAATATATATTACCTTCATTTATTATTGTTATTATTATTTTTGATTTACCTATCTATCTTGGTCGATTTCTCTGTTTGGGTGTGATTATTGAAAGTGTTGTCACGAATTATACTTATTATTATTTTTTTTTCTCTTCTCTTCCTTTCCTCTCTTTCGTTATGTGCTATGCCATGTTTCTCAATTCAAGACCATGGCGTGATTTTTGCTTGCCTGGTTTTGTTTTTGTTTTTTGTTTGGTTGTTTGTTTTGTCTGTTCTTTGTGGTGCTTATCGATATAGCTGGAGCCCTCACTGGTTATTTGACATTTCTTTTGGTACTAGTGGAGTGTCTCACCTTCTTTTTCTCCATCTCCCAAATTGATGATGAGAGCCTTTAGAAGGACTCCGACCATTTTCGGGGTATTAGACTCTTACCCCAGTTTATTGCTTTTCTCTCCTTCAAACAAAACCACACAACTTGAACTAGCTAGTCCTGACTCCAGTTAGAGGAGGAAATAAGGGAGGCATCAAGACCAAACAGGTGCAAGACTACTAAGTAGTGGGTTAGATACAGAGGGGACCACATACTCTAACCGCCCTGGGGTGAGGGAAAAGGAAATGGGAGGTAGGACAGGAACAGAGGTGTAGGGAGGTCAATTTGGCGATGGGAATCCCCCCTGATTTTATGTAAATATGTACCTAAAATATTATTGTCAACAATATGTAAGCCACTATGATCAAAATAAAAATTATATTTAAAAAAAAGAAGTAAATAAAGGAAAGTCACAACACACACTATAGAAATTCAAAACATTACCAGAGGTTATCCTGAGAATCATTATTTCACTAAGTAAGAAAACAGAAGAAATGGATAAATTCATCAATTCCTAGAGCTCTCAAAACTGAATGAAGCAAGAATCTAAAATTCCTCAACAGACCCATCATTATCGAAGAAATTTAAATGATAAGAAAAGGTTTTCCCCAAATGAAAGCCCACGCCCAGATAGATTCACGACTGAATTCTTTCAAACCTTGAAAGAGAACCTACTGCCAATTCTTTTCAGGCTCTTCCAGGAAATTGAAGAAACAGAAACTCTCCCAAATAGTTTTTATGTATGCAGCTACCATCATCCAGATATCAAAAGCAAACTTAGACATCACCAACCCCCCCCCCAAAAAAAAAAGAGAATTTCAGGGATGGATTGATATAGCACAGTGGTAGGGCATTTGCCGGTCCCCTGAGCTAGGAGCGATTTCTGAGTGCATAGCCAGGAGTAAGACCCGAGCATCACTAAGTGCTAAGTGTGGCACAAAGAGAGAGAGAGAGAAAGAGAGAGAGAATTTCAGGGAATATCCCTGATAAATACAAATGCAAAGCATAATCCAAGAATTCATCAAACTCATCAACATCATGACCCAAAGGATTCATCTCAGATTTGCAAGGCTGGTTAACATAGGCAAGTCTATCAATATAGTACAAAATATAAAAAATATAAACAATAAATAAAAATTATGAACCAATAATAGACCAAGTAAAAAAAATTTGAAAGATCCAATACCAATTCAAAATTGAGATGACATTCAACAACGAGATGAAAATTGAAGGGAATTTCTTTAATATAGTCAAAGCTATAAACCTCAAGCCCACAGCAAACATTACACTCCAAGAGGATAAACAATGGAAAGTTTTTTTTTTGATCTGACACAAGAAAAATTTGCCCACTCTTACACTTCTATTCAATATAGTAAGATATCAAGGGCATACAAATAGGAAAGAAGTCAGGGCCGGAGAGATAGCATGGAGGTAAGTCGTTTGCCTTGCATGCAGAAGGTCATTGGTTCGAATGCCGGCATCCCATGGGGCCCCCCCTTTGAGCCTGCCAGGAGCGATTTCTGAGCATAGATCCAGGAGTAGCCCCTGAGCGCTGCTGGGTGTGACTCCCCCCAAAAAAACAAAAAACAACAACAAAAAGAAAGAAGTCAAGCTGTCAGTATTTGTGAATGACATTATACTAGACTTAGAAATTCATAAAATCTATACCAATCTATATTTATAGATTTATAAATCTATTTTTATAAACCTATATAGATTTATTCCTATTTATTTATATTTATTTATTTTTGTGTGTCACACCCAGCAGTGTCAGGGGTTATTCTTGGCTCCAGGCTCAGAAATTGCTCCTTGCAGGCACGGGGGACCATATGGGATGCCGGGATTCAAACCGATGACCTCCTGCATGAAAGGCAAAAGCCTTACCTCCATGCTACCTCTCCGGCCCGATTTATTCCTATATATATAGATTTGTACAGTAAAGTGGCAGGCTATAAAACAATATAAAAATCTATGGTTTTTCTATCATCAAATAATGGAAGAAGAGAAAGAGATGTCAATAGCAACAGTGATCTTTGGAAAGAAGAAGATGAGAGTCATCACTTTTCCCCCAAATATAAAGGGTAGCATAAGGTGGTAGTCATTAAAAGAGCATGGTATTAGAAGAAAGACAGGTCCTCAGATCAGTGGATAAGACTTCAGTTCTGAGACTGATAGGCAGACATACAATCTATGAATGTTCATGTGTGTAGCTGGAACTTCTCTCTACATCCCCCAGCCCAGACCCGACATGCTACCAAGGCAGTGTGGCTAGCTGGAGCACAGGTGGAGATGCCTGAATCCTGGGCACAGTTCTGGCTGGTGCAGGAACACAGAGCTATGTGCTCAGAAAAACAGCAAAGAGGGTTTTGTGCCAAGTGGGGGGCTCTATTAAGGTCCAAGGTGTAAGGCTCGCAGGAGCCCCAGCCATGTGTGCCATGACACAAAGGGAACCCCAGTAGAACCCTGGTTTCTAGGGATGTGCTACGCTTTCTGATTCAGTCCTAGGGACTTAGCTGCAACATGGGAGCTATTTTGAGCATTTTTTCTCCTACAAGACATCGCCCACTTTGGGCCCAGGTCCTGGAAATACCCAGCCAGCTCCCCCAGATCCCAACTATGTGTTTGTAAATACCAATATCCGATGGTCCTCTGAACAAAACTGTGAGTGTCAGCTTAAGGGACTGAATCAATGTTAATGTCGGGGATCCCAGGGAAATGGTGAAACTTCGGATAGGGCTGTGGAGGCCCAGGAGACATAAAGGTGGGTGGGAGGACAGAGAAAGGGGGACCGTGGGTAGAGGGAGGAGATGTCTGAAGGTGGAAGGAATGGGGACACTGGAAGAAGGGAGGAGTGTCTGAGATGCGAGAAACAGAGGCCCTGAATGGAGACGGGGTGCCTGAGGGTAGGGGTAAGGGGACCCAGGGTGGAGGGAAGAAGGTCTGAGGGAGGAACCCCCAAGTAGAGATTGGGGAGCCCAACGGTGAAGTGGTGTGAGCCCTGAGAGTGGAAAGAGATAGAACCCAGAACTTGTAGATACAGTGAGCCCTGAGAGTGGAAAGAGGTGGAAACCAGGACTTGTCGATGTAGAAGAGAGAGAAATCCAGATGCTGGCAGGAGGAACACCACATGGGACCAGGTGGGGAAGCCCAGAGAGGGGAAAGTTTGGGGGACCTAGAGAGCACATGTGGGGGGAGCCAGCAGTGGACACAATGAAAGCACTTGTCTTGTTGGACCAGGTTCATGTCCAAGTCCCAGACGGAGTGTGACCCCCTAGGCAGGTGAGCAGGTTTGAGTACTAAAGCACCGCAGGACTGCCTCTGAACCCATTTTGTTGAATACAATGATGAAGCTGTGAAAAGTTGATGGGCCCCCCAAAGTCACAGATATCCAGGTTATCTTAGGTCACACAGGTCCTGGGTGTCTGATTTGACAAGGTACAGGATCTTGAGGTAAAAACAAGGGTTTTGAGGACACACTATTCCAGGTTTTTGAGGTTACACAGTTTCAGGGACCCTGAGGACACAGGAGTCCTGGAACTAAGGTCAAATGGATCCAGTGTCTCTCAGATTACATAGTTCTAGGACCCCTGTAATTACAAAGCTCCAGTTCCCAGAGTTCACCTAGGTCCACCAGAGGCACAGAGATCCAACTTCACTGAATTCACATAGTTTCAGGACCCCTTAGGGGACACAAGTCCAAAGCCCATTAGGTCAGGAAAAAAGGGGCCCCAGAATTAAGTTTACACCCAAATCTAGGGTCCCTGCGGTCACAGAATGCAGGGCCTTGAAGGTCACACTTTTCCAGGTCTGAAAGTTACACAGTACAGGTTTCCTGAGCTCATAAAGGTCCAGAATTCTTGAGGATCACAGGCCGAGCCTACCTGAAGTCACACGTTTCCTTGTCACTGAGGCCATATAGAACCACTGTCCCTGAGATCACACAGGACTTGGGTTCTTGGCGTTCAAGAGGTCCTAGGTCCTGAGGCCCACTGAGCTCAGATTACACAAGGGTTCAGGGAACATGGCGTCAGACAGATCCAGAGGTACAGAGGTCACACAAGTCAAGGGTCACTGAGGTCATATAAGTCCAGTTCTTGAGCTTACAAAGGTCGAGTGTTCCTGAGGTCACAGCGGCCCAGGGCCCTTGAGACCACAGAGGTCAATGGCCTCGAAGTCACACATTTCCAGGACATTCAGTTCTCACCTGTCCAGGATTTCTGACGTCACAGAGTTCCAGAATTTCTGTGGTCAGACAATTCCAAGGTCCTTGGATACACAGATACAGGCCCTTAAAGTCACTGATGTCACAAGGGCCCTTTTTCCCTGAGTTTTCATAGGTCCAGGTTTCTGAAGTGTGTGTGTATGTATTTATTTATATATGTATGTATATGGAGTCTCTGAGGGTATACAGTCCTAGTTCCCAGATTTCATGCAGGTCAGTGTCCCTGAGATCCCATGGCCTCTGAGTTGACAAAGACCCAAAGCTCATCAGGTCAGTTGACAAAGTGAAGGACCTTTCAACTCGGTTCAATCACAGATCCAGGACCTCAGAAGACAGGTAGAAGGTTCTTGAGGTTGCACAATTCCAGGACCCCTGAGGTCAGATGACACAGGGTTCAGGGTCCCTGGAGTCAGACATTTTCAGGGTCACAGAGGTCACACGAGTCCAGGTCACTGAGGTCCTGGTCCTTAAAGTAACATATTTCCATGACCCTCATTCACGCAGGTTTTCTGGTTGGTTTGTTTGCTTGGTTGGTTGGTTGTTTTTTGGGTCCCACCCGGCAGCACTCAGGGGTTCCTCGTAGCTCTAGGCTCAGAAATCGCTCCTAGCAGGCTCAGGGGACCTTATGGGATGCCAGGATTCGAACCATCGCCCTTCTACATGCAAGGCAAATGCCCTACCTCCATGCTATCTCTCCGGCCCCAGGTCCAGGTTTCCTAAGGTCACAGTTCCCTGCATCACACTATTTCAGGGTATCTGAAGTCACAAAGGCTTCTAGGTCCTGCAGATCAGACAAATAGAGGGGCCCTAAGGTCACTTTATTTATTTTTTATTTTTTTGATGTTTGGGCCACACCCGGCATTGCTCAGGGGTTCCTCCTGGCTGTCTGCTCAGAAATAGCTCCTAGCGGGCACAGGGGACCATATGGGACACCAGGATTCGAATCAACCACCCTAGGTCCTGGATCAGCAGCTTGCAAGGCAAACACTGCTGTGTTATCTCTCCGGGCCCCCCTAAGGTCACTTTAAACACAGGTCCAAGTACCCTGAAGTCACACAGAAGTGGGCCCAGGGGCAAAGAGGTCCCAGAGGTACGGTGATCCTGAGATGAGAACGTTTTACACACAAGTCCAGGTCAAAAGGCTTAGGGTCCCACGGCCACTCAGTTCCATGGTCCCTGGTATTATTTATTTATTATTCTCATTTACTGTAGTTTATTTGTTTATTATTATTTATTTATTGCATATATCTCGGTCCCTAACTTTACAGTGGTCCAGTTTCTCTGAAGTCCCCCAGATCAAGTGTCCCTGAGGTCACACAGGCCCCAGAACATAAGGTCAAACATATTCAATATCTCTGAATTTTTTGGAGGGTGGGCATATCTGGTAGTGATCAGGGGCTATTGCTGGCTCCTGGTTGGCTCCGGGATGCCGGGATTTGAACCGCCATCCTTCTGCATGCAAGGCAAATGCACTACCTTCATGATATCTCCCTGGCCCCGCTTCAGGGCCTGTTAAAACACACTGCTTCAGGGTCCCAAGTTCAGGTCCCCAGGGGTCACACAGGTCCAAGGCCCCTGAGAAGTCAGTTTGATAGACAGATCCAGTCTGAAGTCACAACTGCCTACGTTCCCTAAGGCAATGCAGGCCCATGGTCCATGTGGTCGCACAGTTCTTGTCCACAGAGTTCACACTGATACATGTCCCTTGTTCACACAGATCCAACATCCCATATAGGCCCAGGGCTTCTAATGTCAGATTATAAACTGGTATAAAGCCCCTGGATTCGCTTTACACACAAGTCCTTGTGTTACTGAGTTCAAGCATAGAGGACCTCTGAGGTCACACATTCGGTCCTTAGGTCACTACTATAAAGGATCCCTGAGGTCACACAGTAGAAAACTCTTGGACCCCAGACCCTGAAAAGTTTGCCCACCCCTTCCCCCTTACATTCCCGGGCCAAATTCCGAGAGAATGAGATGTGAGGCCTCCTTGTCATAAAGGCTGTCCTGTTTTTCGGCCCAAATTGTATCAGACCAGATAAGGGATGTTTGGGGGGGGAGGCAGGAAGTCAGGATTGTGAGACACAAGAACCAATAATGTACTCCAGGGGGGAGGTGCATAGGGAGGAGGGCAGGCAGACATCTGGCTTCCGGTTTCCTCTTTGATTCTGGAGACCAGCTCTTGCCAGGTACAGGGTTTGGGGATGCCCCATATCAGAGCTTTTCTCCCTAGCCTGGGGAGTGCTGGGAGGCGTGGCAGGTCCCCAGCCATCCTAGTCTTTTTCCACTGACTCCAGGCCTTCCCTGGGTGCCAGCTCACATGGCCAGATGTGGGTTCAGGTGGACTCTTAGTGGTCCTCATGTTCCCCCTCCCTCGTACTCCAGGGAGGAGGTGCATGGGGACGAGGGTGGGCAGACATCTGGCTTCTGATTTCGTCCTTGATTCTGGAGACCAGCTCTTGCCAGGTATAGGGTTTTTCTCCCCTGGACTTCTGTCTTTCCC
This sequence comes from Suncus etruscus, assembly GCF_024139225.1. Taxonomy (NCBI): domain Eukaryota; kingdom Metazoa; phylum Chordata; class Mammalia; order Eulipotyphla; family Soricidae; genus Suncus; species Suncus etruscus. The sequence goes on along the minus strand of NW_026060328.1, from coordinate 153,730 downwards.
TGGGCAACAGTCTAGGGGACACTATAGGGGTCAACAGGCTTTCCCTCTATCTCTCACTACACTAATGGGAATGCACTCTGGGAGGAGGGCAGGCTGTTCTAGCACTGATTTATATTGGGACAGTCAGTCTATTTTTTCATATTATTGTGTGCATAGATTCTATATATCCATAATATCCATCTTGTATTGGGACCTTGATACTGCCCTACAAAGCTCATTTCTAATATTTTACTGCCTCAGTCCCAACCCTTACTTCCCCCATCCTCCCATATAGGTGCAGCTAATGACATGAAGCTCACCACATAAAGTGATAAGTGCAGTTAGAGAAATCACTACACTGAAAACTATCATAACAATGTGAATGAATGAGGGAAAAAGAAAGCCTGTCTCGAGTACAGGTGTGGGTGGGGTGGAGGGTAGGTAGATCTGGGAAATTGGTGGTAGGAATCTTGCACTGGTGAAGGGGGGTGTTCTTTACATGACTGTAATCATACAAGTACAATTATATTTGTAATCACGGTGTTTAAATAAAGATAATTAAATAAAAAAACAAGAACCAATAATGTATTCTGTGAAAATGAAACTATTTGTGTTAACCAATATCATGCTTAGCATTCTAAGGCTGTTGACCCTAGATAAATTGCCTGTTGGTTTTATGTAGGGCACTTTGTCTCATGATAGAAGGCCCAGCTATAGCTGATTACACTCCCTTTGCAGTTGATATTATCAAAGGTGGTCTTGGATTCTCAGTGCTGGTCAGGTTATCTGCTAGGACCCTAACAGAATCTCTAAAGTCACGCATTTCCAGGTTTTGAATTCACACAATACAGGGTCCCTGGTTCACACAGGTCCAGGTTTCTGAGGTCACCCAAGTCCAGGGATTCTGAAGACACACACTTTCAGGTTCCTGAAGTCAACATACATCCCAGGCCTTGAGATCATATAAGGTGAGGGTTCCTAAGATCACACAGGTCTAGGGCCTTGAAGTTCAACAGGTCACATATTTCTATGATCTTCAGTTCTTATAGGCCTGGGTTCTCAAAGGTCACAAAGTTTTGGAATCCTTGTCATCACACAATTAGAGGGACCCGTGGTCACACAAATCTATGTCCCTGAAGTCACACAGGGCCTCTGAAGTGAGTTTACACACAAGTCCATCTATCCCACTCTTTCATGGTCCCTGAGGTCACATCAGTACAGGCCCCTGAGGTCACTTTACACACAAGTCCAGTTCCCCTGAGGTCACACAGGTCCAGATCCTGAGGTCTCTCAGGTTTATGCCCCTGAGGTCTCACAGGTGAAGGTCCTGGGTTTCTGGGGTTTCACGATGAAGCCTCATCCCTCCTTTCTTCCTAGGTAACTTGACCTTACCTGCAAGACCCCGCCCATTCCTGGGAGGGGTCTTGGAAAAGGTAGATAAAGCCTTTGACCCAGGGGATTAGTGGCTTGCTCTTTTTTGGTCTTTTGCCAGCATGGAGGTCAAAGGGAAGATGGCTGAAAGGAGTTAAGATGCAGGGCAAGCTAAGAATAGCAAATGCTTAAAAGGTTATGATATAGGCCACACATGTGGTTGATAGGACATGAATAAAGTTGATGCTTCCTAATGCCTGTCTCTGGATGAGTGATTCCGCCGTTCACCTAAACCTGGGACCCGCCAGCTGGATGGGGGTTGCGGAGCCACATGGCCTGGGATAGCAGAGAAAAATCCCTCCATCCATCCACCTCCATCCAGCAACCATCGCTAATTATTTAATGCAACACACAGGTCCATGTCTCTGAGGTCACATAAGACTGAATCCCTGAAGTCACCTAGGACCAGAGTCCTGAGGACCTGTGGTCCTGGGGCTACTGAGGTTCAGATCCCCAGAGTTTAAATAGTTACTACAAGGCCTTTGAGAAGCCATTTTAAGCACAGGTCCACAGTCCCAGGATCCCTGATGTCATATCGCCCATGTGTTTTGAGGTCCCACTGGTCCAATAAATATGAGGTCACACAGGCCCTGGGTCCCAGAGATCAGACATGTTCAGGCCCTGACAGGGATTCAGGCAGAAAGATTAAAATAATTAGATTCGTCAGTTGAATCATTCAATAGGAAGGCATTGACATTCTGGGATGTGGCTCAGTTGTGTAGATAAGAGAGCCTCAGTTGACATCTTCTTTTGGGTGAACAGTAACAGAGTACTGAAAGGAGGTAAAATGATATGCATGATATCATCCTATTACAAACTATAGTGCATAAAATGACAAACTGGAGAGAGAGAAAGAGAGAGAGAGAGAGAGAGAGAAAACTGTCTGCCTTAAAGGCAGGCTGGTGGGGGATAGGAGGGAAACTTGGGACATTTGTGTAAGAAGATAAGCTCTGGTGAAGCGATGGTGGGTGCTTTCTTTGGCCTCAACTTAATGTTCTCTGTGATTAGGGTTCTATTGTTTCTTGACCCCACAACTATTTTGAGGAAATGTTTATTGGAATAAAGACTACTACCCTGCTGGTCTGATAGGTTTTGGGTACCCTAAAATGGCCTAAAAATGTTTAGTACAAGAGGCCAAGACATAGATCTATAAGGTATTAAGAAGGAAATTAACTGGGGGGAATTAATGACAGCCCACACAGAAAACGTGTCTTCCACTGTTTCTGATGCATGAAGGGCCAAGAATGCTCTCTTTAGGGAGAGATAAGTTCAGAAGTTTGGGGTATCCTTAGATCCCCAAAGATCACTCCCTCAGACTTTGGGTCCACTGGCTCTTGTAGATTGCGGGGCAATACACCTCCTGTTGGTAGTTCACAGAGAGTTTAGAGGATGAATATTCCAGAAAGATTACCTTCCTCTTTGAGTCCTATTTCTGCCTGATTTCCCCAACACTGTCAGAATCAGCCTTCAGTTACAAAGCAGGGAAAATCCTCCAAGAAACATTGGATGTAATTCAAAACAAAAAAGAATTTCATATTACATTTTATTAATACATTTCTGTAAATCAGGCATGGACCCAACCCAGTCATTCCTAAGATAATACTTGCAATTAGTTAGAGCCTTTGTTAGCATCTAGTTGTTTTGTTTTGTTTTGTTTTTGGGCCACACCCGGCGTTCCTCATGGATTACTCCTGGCTATCTGCTCAGAAATAGCTCCTGGCAGGCACGGGGGACCATATGGGACACCGGGATTCGAACCAACCACCTTTGGTCCTGGATCGGCTGCTTGCAAGGCAAACACTGCTGTGCTATCTCCGGGCACCAGCATCTAGTTTGCTTAGGTAAACTTCTGGCTTCCTGCTCCTTGGAGCAAGCAAATGTCTTTTGTTTTGTTTTTGTTCTTTCACATCAGGTATCCCATTCTACTGGACAGTACAGATTCTAAGAGTGAAACTACTGTTAAGGAGTTGTTCTAACTCCACACCCGCAACGAAGTACACTCTTTCCTCCACCATTGTTCCAGTGGTGCTTCCCGCCATTTCTCTACTCGCCATAAACTCGGTTCCATAGATCAACTTTCCAGTTCTATTTTCTTTGGCCATTTTTTTAAAATGTTCATTTTCACTTTTATTTAAAACAAGTTTCTCGAGCAAGGAATTCAATGTCAAAAGCTAAATAATATTAATGGGTATAATTCTAAAGCAATTTTCTCTCTCTTTTTTTAAAGTTTTATTTTTAATTATGAGGACAAAGATGCAAAGAAAGAGGACAAGGTAAAGTTACAGTGGAAGGGCAATCACCCATAAACAGAATTCTCAGAAGTCCCCTTGCTGATATCTTAACTTTAAACTTTCAGCCAAAGACCATTAAGAAACATAAAACACAATCCATGTACAATTACTTTGTCCCTCAAGTCCCCAGATTGTGGTACATAATATTTCATAGCAGAACACAAAGCAATCTAAAACCATAAAACTTATGTAACTCCTTAAGCGTTGAAGGCAAAGTACTTTTTTACATTTCCATGCACATGCATATTAGTTTAAGTTAACCTCAAAAGTTGAAGTGGGTTGTTTTTTCTTAAGGATTAGAGTCAAAGGAGCACCGTAAAAACGGTGTTAGAGTGGCAATTATTGTTTGCATGGGCCCATCAAATCATGAGGGACATGGAAAGGAAAAGCCTTGGCTTAAATACAAGGAGACCCTCCCCCTGAAGTTTCCTGGCAGAAGACCAACTCTAGGCTCCAGGCAAACCAGTTTGTCCAATCCAAGTCATTGTCTGTAGTGCCTTTGGCCAATTTTTTTCCCTTAGTGAAAATCTTTACATCACACACATGAGAAAAAAATCATTTTCTGTATGTCCCTTTCCTTCAGATTAAATTCTTTCATTGGGGAAATCTTACCCTCTGTTTTCACCTACATTGCCCAAGGACAGCAGAATTTTTTTATTTATTTAAATAAGGACTACAATGAACATAGTTGAGAATATGTCCTTTTGAACTTATAATGTTTAAGTGTTTTGGGTTTAGAGGCCACTAAAAGATACTATTGGTCATCTGAGAGTTCTATTCCTTTGGGGGGGTTAAATTTTTATATTGCTTACCATTGAGATTGAACCAGATATCATTCCTACCAACAGTGCATACGAGTTTCTTCCTTACTAGACTTTTTAAAATATACCATTTTAAATGCTGTAAGTTGACATCTCAATGTTGTTTTAGATGGGGTATTCGAATTTAAAAAAAGATGTAAAAAGAAATAATGATAGAACTTGCAAAATATGCCAAAATATTTGACACTAAAGTTTATAGAGCTTGTGGTTAAGAAGAAGAAAATGGGTCTCTAATGCTAGGACAGAGCTAAGGCACTTGCCTTGCATGTGAACAACCCAGGTTCAATATCTGGCATCCTTGATGGTCCCCAAAGAACTGCCAACCCCTACAAAGTTAAAGAATACTTAAGATAAATTCTAAAGAGGGGGGCGGAGAGATAGCATAAAGGTGAGGCATTTGCCTTTAATGCAGAAGGATGGTGGTTTGAATCCCAGCATCCCATATGGTTCCCCCGAGCCTGCCAAGGAGTGATCTCTGAGTGTATAGCCAGGAGGAACCCCTGAACATTGCCAGGTGTGACCCAAACACCAAAAAAAAAAGATATATTCTAAAAAATCTGACAAGTCAAAGACAAGATCTTTAGGAGACAGCAACAGTGGCAAGATGCCAAAATTGGTTTGAATTCTGGCACCATATATGAACCACCGAGGGACACTACTTAAACTGAGAAACAGGATTTTCCCCTGGACATGCCTCAGTGTGGCCCAAACTAAACAAAAAAGAATGGGAAAACAAAGGTCTTTATTTTTTATTTTTTGGGGCCACAACCATTTGACGCTCAGGGGTTACTCCTGGCTATGCACTCAGAAGTCGACACTGGCTTGGGGGGGACCATATGGGATGCCGGCGGATCAAACCTCGGTCCGTCCTACGCTAGTGCTTGAAAGGCAGACACCTTACCTCTAGCGCCACCTTCCCGGCCCCCCAAATGTCTTTCTAAGGAAGAAAGACAGAAAATAAGCATCACAAGGAAATTCTCATAAATCCATCAGCCTATTTAGCAAAAGAACTAGACCAAGACAATAAAACTACAGTTGGTGGACTGATAAAAAAAAAAAACATTGCCAAAGAAAAAACATTGCATGTGGGAAGATATTCGCTAGAAATTAAAGAGTTGATAGACAAGAAAAAATGGCAGCTTTGCACAACTTCCAAGACTTCCTTTTAAAAAATGACAAGGAATTCATCTATGAAAACATAGGAAAATATGTACCATGCTGGCAAAGGTCTATCTCTAGTCATTGTCTAATTCTGTAATACGGTGGTTTGTGAACAGATATTGTATGAAGGTTAAGGCAGGCAAGGCAGGGCAAGGCTAGATGCAGCCAGCCTGTGTTAGATCCTTGGTTTCCCATATGATTCCCCAAGCACTGTCAGAAGTTATGCCTCAGTGCAAAGCCAGAAGTAAGCCCTGAGTGTCACTGGCTACTTCTATCCATTTTTAATATCTAATTTTATCTATCTAATTTTATATAATTTTTGGTACAAAAATGCTTTACATTAACTTCATGGTAACCACAAAGCAAAAACCTAAAGATAATGCAAAAAACGAAATTGAAAAAAAAAAAAAAAGGATTCAAACACTATGGGAAAAATCACCAAGCCAAAAAGGTAGGAAATAAGAAAAGGAATATACGTGGTTAATACACACTCAATCAAAGGCAGACGCTGGTTGGATGGATGTTTATAAAAACAGAAACAAAAACCAGGCTCTAGCAGGAGTCCTCAAACTTTTGAAACAGGGGGCCAGTTCACTGTCCCTCAGACCATTGGAGGGTCTGACTCTAGTGAAAACAAAACTGATGAACGAATTCTTATGCACACTGCATATGTCTTATTTTGCAATGAAGAAACAAACAGATACAAATACAATATGTGGCCCGCGGGACATAGTTTGAGGACCACTGCGAGAGTGATAGAGTGCCTGCCTTGAAGGCCACTGGGTCACAACTGTGATTCCAGTTCTAGCCACATTCTGAGAACAGTCCCACTAACGCTGACATTAGAATGCATGCTGGAATTCTGAGCAAGTGTGCAAGTCTCATAGCTAAACTGTGTAAACTCTGGTCATCTTGAAGCAGGCAGGCAAGGGTCTTGCTAAAGGAATGAATTCTTGAGAAGTAATGAAACCAAGACACAGGATTTGATTTGGAGGAGCTATCCTGTCATTGATAAGATCTTATCTGGTGCCACTGTAGGCTCAGAAAAGACTAGAGCCTCTACCGAGAGAAGAACAAAGCCCTGACAATCACCCTAACAACAGGAAGTAGAAAGTCCCAAATCTGGCAGGCTGGGAAAACCATATAAAAGCTAACATGCTGATAAAAAGAATTAAAGTGAAGTAATATCATGATCTGCTTGATACCATGTCAGTAACCATATTGCAAACCAGTGTTCAAAAGGGAATAAAGGGAAGAGCAAGAGAAACCACAAGCCAGGAGGGAGAGACATACACAGCGATGCAGAGAGAGATAGACAAAGACTGAGAGACAAAGAAACAGAAATAGAAACAGAGATACAGGGGGGAGAAAGGAAAATGTCTGTTGTAGAGGCAGTTAGAGCAAAAGCCTGAGGAGTGGGAGCAAACTGGCGACATTGGAGGTGAAGAAATATGCACAGTTGACAAGATGGTGTTGGATATGGCATAACTGAGATTCAATCATGAAAATTTTTGTAGCTGTATTTCACGGAGATTCAAAATACTTGTTTTAAAAAATGTTTGTTACTGGAGCCGGAGAGATAGCATGGAGGTAAGGCGTTTGCCTTTCATGCAGAAGGTCATTGGTTCGAACCCTGGCATCCATATGGTCCCCCAAGCCTGCCAGGAGTGATTTCTGAGCGTAGAGCCAGGGGTAACCCCTGAGCACTGCTGGGTGTGACCCGAAAGCCCAAAAAAATTGTTATTACTACCTTATCATTATTTGTTTATAAGAAGGCCATTGATTTTTGTGAGTTAATTTTGTAGGCTGCCACTTTTCTGTAAAAATCTATTGTTTTCAGACACTTTTTGATAGAGTCGAGAATTTTCTAAATATGTCATCTGCAAACAGTGAGAACTTGAGTTCGTCCTTTCCTATCTGGTTGCCCTTGATATCTTTTCTTGCCTAACTGCTAACTTGTAACTTGCTAACTTCTTGCAAATATTTCCAATACTGTGTTGAATAGGAGTAGCAAGGAGGGCAGCCTGTCTTGTGCTAGATTTTAGGGAAAAGGCATTAAGTTTATCTCCATTGATTATAATATTTGCCAGACTTGTGGCAAATAGCCTTGACTATATTGAGAAAAGTCCCTTCTATTTCCATAGTTTTGAGAGTTTTTATCATGAATGGGTGTGGGGGCCTTATCAAATACTTTGCATCTATTAATATGATCATGTTTTTTGTATATTTTCTTTTGTTGATAAGGTAATTATGTTGACTTATTTGCATATGTTAAATCGTCGTTGCATCTCTGAAATTTAGCCTACTTGATCATTGTGTAAAACCTTTTTGATGGGGCCGGCAAGGTGGCGCTAGAGGTGAGGTGTCTGCCTTGCAAGCGCTAGCCAAAGAAGGACATCCCATGTGGTCTCCCAAGCCAGGGGCAATTTCTGAGCGCTTAGCCAGGAGTAATCCCTGAACATTAAACGGGTGTGGCCCGAAAAACCAAACAAGAAACACAAAACCTTTTTGATGAGGCATTGGAGCCTATTTGCTAAGCTTTACTTGAGGATCTTTGCATCTGTATTCATCAGGAATATAGGTATGTAGCTCTCTTTTTTGTGGCATCTTTGCTTTTGGTATTAGGGTGATATTAGTGTTATAAAAATTTGGAGGTTTGTTTCTGTTTCTTCAATTTTCTGGGAGAGCCTGGAAATAATTGCAGTAGATTCTCTTGAAAGGTTTTGTTGTTGTTGTTGTTTTAAAAAACCAACTTAGAACCAAGGAGCTGCACACATATGCACCCTGGATCCATCTCTAGACATTGCTTGAGAATATCTTGTCTGAGTATATGTTGCTTGCATCTCCCCTTTTGAGATGTGGACTTTCCTAATTTTATATTGGTTTTTGTACATGGGCTTTCTCCATCTTTGCAGAAGACTATGTTCTCTCCTGAGTGTGTTACTCTCTCTCTCTTTCCTATCCTCTCACTTCTCAATCTCAGTACCTCTGAATAAAACCTGTTTTTATTTCGCTCCTCCTCTATTCTGAAATATTTTCTCTGCGGGAAGGCAAGAGATGTGAAAGTTATGTGTGAGGACTAGGACCAACTTCGCTTTTCTTGCCAGAGCAAGACCCACAGTCCTAGATTTCCCAGTTACTTAGTGAGATTGCTGAGATGGATAAAGGGGAAGTGGCCAATTCTATTCTCAGGAGCTTTCTCCTATCACTTCACATAAGTCACTGGGGGACTCCCACCTGCATATAATATGCTTGAATAACTTTAATTGCTTGGAGACTAAAGTAAGCACACACATACAAATACACACACAGGGGGTGGGGAAGATTAAAGACTGTTGCTCTTATTTTCATGCCAGAGGCCTAAATTCCATTCAGGTATCATAATGTTCTTCTGGGACCACAGGGTATAACTCAATTACCTCACCTTAAGTAGCCTTGGAATAGTAATGATATGGCTCAAAAGGAAGGAAGGAAGGAAGGAAGGAAGGAAGGCAGGAAGGAAGGAAGGAAGGCAGGAAGGAAGGGAGGAAGAAGGATGGGAGGAAGGAAGGGAGGGAGGAAATAAGGGAGGGAGGGAAGGAAAGGAGAAATGGAAGGAGGGAGGAAGGGAGGGAGAGAGGGAGGGGAGGAAGGGAGAGAGGGGGGAGGGAAGGAGGTAGGTAGGGAGGAAAAGAAAGGAGGAGAGAAGGGAGGGAGGAAGGAAGGAAAGGAGGGGAGAGAAGGGAAGGGAAGGGAGAAAGGGAGAAAGAAAAAAGGAAAGAGAGAAAAAATAAAGGAAGGAAGGGAGGGAGTGGGGAAGGGAGGGAGGGAGGAAAGGAGGGACGAAGGAAGGAAAGAAAGAAGGGAGGAAAGGAAGGAAGGGAGAGAGGGAGGGAGGGAGAAAAGGAAGGAAGGGAGGGAGGGAGGGAGGGAAGAAAGGGACAGAGGGAGGGGAGTGAAGAAGGAAGGAGAAAAAAGAAGGCAAGAAAAAAAAGAAAGAAAAAGAAAGAAGAAAGAGGAGAAAGAAAAAAGAAAGAATGGAGAAAAGAAAAAGAGAGAATGAAGAAAGGAAGGAAGGAAAGAAGAAGGAGGGAGGGGGAGGGAGAAAGGAGAAAGAAAGAGGAAAGAAAAAGAAGAAAAGAAAGAAAAAGAAAGAAGGAAAGAGGAGAAAGAAAGAAACAAAGAAACAAAGAAAGAGAAGACAGAAAGAAGGAAAGAAAGAAAGAAGGAAGGAAGAAAGGAAAGGAGAAAAAGACAGAAAGAAAGAAAGAAAGAAAGAAAGAAAGAAAGAAAGAAAGAAAGAAAGAAAGAAAGAAAGAAAGAGAGAGAGAGAGAGAGAGAAAGAAAGAAAGAAAGAAAGAAAGAAAGAAAGAAAGAAAGAAAGAAAAAGAAAGAAAGAAAGAAAGAAAGAAAGAAAGAAAGAAAGAAAGAAAGAAAGAAAGAAAGAAAGAAAGAAAGAAAGAAAGAAAGAAAGAAAGAAAGAAAGAAAGAAAGAAAGAAAGAAAGAAAGAAAGAAAGAAAGAAGAAAGAGAAAGAAAGAAATTGGGTTTGGAGTCATATCTGGTGGTGCAAAGGGTCTACTCCCAGTTCTGTGTTGATCAGAACCAGGATTCCTGCAAGAAAAGAATAAACTTTAGCCCACCTTTATGTTTCTGACTGCCTTTAGAATTAATCATTTGGAGAATCTTTTTTAAATGATTGTTGCTTAGAAGACCTGGAAATTACACAGCATACCTGGGCCACATGTATGGGTAGAGGCCATGAAAGAAGCAGTTCTAAAGTCCAGCTTTTATAGAAGCAGGTGAAAGGAACCCAGCACTTCATGGGCTTACTCTTTACTGAAAATTTTAAATAATAAGAGCAGGCTATTAAAAATGGAAGAGAGACAAATGAGAGAATATGGGGAAGAAAGCTTGGCCCAAATTATCAGTTACTTAAATTAACCAGGACCTGTAAAACAAAGAGAATGAGTGAGTCCTTTAATGCTTGAGAGAAACCTCTTAGATTTGAATGACAGAGCTCAGCAGACATCAAAGCTTAGGTCAGAAACTTTCAGCACAATTTCCAAATTTCAGCTCTATGAAGGTGCAAGAAAAGCTAAATGAAAAAAGACCCACCACAAACATCATATTCAATAGAATATGACTAAAAGTTTTCCCTCTAAGATCAGGTGCAAAGCAAGGATAGACAATAAAAAAAATTGAATTTTGTAAAGTTCATTGGTAGAAAAATAAACCCACTCTAATCAGAATAACAGTTACCCTTGGGGAAATGGTGAAATTCGGAAGACTTTTTTGTTTTTGTTTTTTGGGGGGGGTCACACCCAGCAGTGCTCAGGGGTTCCTCCTGGCTCTATGCTCATAAATCGCTCCTGGCAGGCTCAAAGGGGGGACCATATGGGAAGCCAGGATTTGAACCAATAACCTTTTGCATGAAAGGCAAACAAACGCCTTACCTCCTTGCTATATCTTCGGCCCCACCGGAGGACTTTTGCAAGAGCAAAACCTGTGCCATATCCCAGACACTAGAGTTTTCACTTACCACTGTTACTAAACTCAGTGGGGTGTCGCCTCTTGGTGCATGGTTGAACCTGGAGGTTCAACCCCCAGCATCCCATATGACGCTCATTCATTTAGAAACCCTGGCTTCCCCCCAAATTTAAAAGGTGGGAATCTAGTTCCACTTTCTATAGATCAAGAGGACCTCATGAGCAACTAGATGACAGTTGTGTGTGGTAGGGTCATTCCTTGCAGGTGCTGGTGATAGACTGATTTCCCTAAAATGTCATTTTCTTAAAATTTTATTTCCCTGAGAGTCCTTTGTATACTTTTTCTCAAAAAGGCAAAAGTTAGGTAGAACTACAGAAATTTTGAGTCGTTGTTCAGTTCACTCAAACCAACTGATTGAGAAAATTGTTCGGGCCTGAGAGATAGTTGTAGCCCACAGAAGCTGATCTTGAACAGAGTTAGGGCAAAGCAAATAAAGACCGAAGATAAAGTAAATTATTGACCAGACAGAAAATGGGCAAGAGATGTAGAAACTCTGGTCAGACAAGAAATAAGTCATTAAGTTTGAATAATGACAGAAATGATCAAAGACTTAAATATTGGAGTGTGGAAAGCAGTCCGGGTAGTCACGAAAAGATAGTTTTAGCTAGATTCGGTCTTCCTTGGTTCAAATACCAATCCATCAATTCACCGAATGGCATGCAGAAAGTTAAATAAACACTCAAGTTTTCTTATTTTCTTATTCCTAATAAAGCTCTTTATGAATGGTAAGGAACACCCACAAATAATCTTGGTTTCTCATCCATAAAAATATATTTAAAAAAACGAGGCCCGAGTGGTGGCGCTAGAGGTAAGGTCTCTGCCTTGCAAGCGCTAGCCAAGTAAGGACCGAGGTTCCATCCCCTGGCGTCCCATGTGGTCTCCCCAAGCCAGGGGAGATTTCTGAGTGATTATCCAGGAGTACCCCCTGAGCATCAAATGGGTGTGGACCCCAAAAAACAAGAACAACAATAACAACAAAAATACATAAAAAGCATAAAACATAAAGCATCAAAGTACACATCAGTTTCTTCTCCTAAGTTTAAAAGAGTTTTAAAAAACTTTAAAATACAGGCAATGTTAGAGGCAAGAGACATAGTAAGTAGGTAAATAGCTTGCTTTGTAGGAGGCTCACCAAAGATTGACTGCTGTCACCCAGTGGCACCCTAAGCCCTACCAGAAATGATCCTGTAATGCAGAGTCAGGACTAAGCCCTGAACACTACTAGATAGAGGCACCCTAAGGAAATGATTTGATTGAATAAATTATAGGCAATTTTCTGACCCACAGTGGACTCTTGGTAACTAGGATTACATGGAAAACTGGTTTTCTTCTCTATCGAAGACAAGTAGAGAGGTAGTTTCTGGATCAATGAAAGAAAAAATATTTTTGTTTTTTGGTCACATCCATAGAGCTCAGGGATTACTTTTTGGCCCTGTGCTCAAGACGATGATGCAAGGTACTAAATATCAAACATGAATAGTCACATACGTGGAAAATGTCTTTCCACCAGGCCTAAATATAAAAAAAGTCCTAAAAAGCAAAAGAGATTTACCAAAGGTTGGAGTTCATATTTGGCATTTGGAAGTCCAATATTTAGAATCCACTGGGTAAAATTCCTTCTGAGCAAATAAGCCTTACCAGTGTGGCCCCCCAAAACAACCACACAGTGTTAATACATTTTATTAATGGCATTGTAACTTCGTTCTCACTCCTACTAAAATATTGGAATCTGGGGGCCAGAGAGATAGCCTGGAGGCAGGGCATTTGCCCTGCATGTAGAAGGACGCTGGCTCAATTCCCGGTATTCCACATGGTCCCCTGAGCCTGCCAGGAGCAATTTCTGAGCTTTTTCCTCCTTCTCTCTCTATAGCTCTGCTTCTTCAGAACTTGTAAATAAAACCTGTTTTATTTTAAAAATTTTCTATTTTTTTTTCTTTTTTCTTTTTTTTTAGTTTTTGGCCACACCCGGCATTGCTCAGGGGTTACTCCTGGCTGTCTGCTCAGAAGTAGCTCCTGGCAGGCACGGGGGACCATATGGAACACCGGGATTCGAACCAGCCACCTTTGGTCCTGGATCGGGTGCTTGCAAGGCAAACACCGCTGTGCTATCTCTCTAGGCCCCAAATTTCTTTTTTTTTACCCAATTTTCCCCATTCAATCTACTGAGAGTCCACTTAGAATAAAAGTCTTAATAAAAATAAGTAGCTCTCTTAGGCCCGGAGAGATAGCACAGCGGTGTTTGCCTTGCAATCAGCTATCTTTGAGCAGACAGCCAGAAGTAACCCCTGAGTACCGCCAGGTGTGGCCCAAAAACCAAAAAAAAAAAATAAGTAGCTCTTCTATGAATACGTATATACTCTATATGCATAAATATATACTCCTATATATATTACACACGAGGATATTCCAATTGCAGTTTGGCTTCTTGTTTTGTTTACAAATGTAAATTCACTCCCATTTGATGGAATCTATAGCATCAACTGAATTTCTATGATTACATTAAACTAGTGCCAATAAAAGAGTCATACATTAAAAATAAATCCTATTTATATAAATCTGTTTCTCTGTGGCCTCCAAATATGAAGCTGTTTGATGAACTAATATCCCATATATTAGAGAGACCTCAGTATAGTTGAGGCTTTAGATCAGATCCTTCAGAAATCTTATGAATTAGGTTCTAGTTATCTGTTAAGCCTAAATTTACTGGCTGAAACTGTCAGTAGATCAAAATCCCTCCAGTAACACTGATGTCCACCATGAATCCCACCTTCACTGAGTAGGACTCTATCTTCTAAAAGCAAAGGTTTAGGCATTCATTCCAAGAGCCATAAAAATAATAATTCTTTCTATGCCTAACTCATTTTCTTCACATTTATTCCCTCTACATCAACTCAATACCCACCTGTGCCTCAGGCATTCCGTGTTCATAGCCCCACTCTTGACTACTTTTCCTTGAAGCACGCACTGCTCGCATGCATTTGGGAAATTACCGTTGGCAGCCAAATCTTTCCTGTTAGAGATGTCATCATCTTTGCTCACTCAAAGACACCTTGTTCCCAAAAGGTATAAGAGGCAAGATATTTCTACACCAGCTAGTCTTGCGTTCTACAAGCAGACAAAATGAGGTCCATTCTGATTTTCCTCCTCTTTGCTTACTTCTTTACAGCTAATGAGGCCAGAGAGTTTAGCAATTGTGCACTAGCCAAAATATTTAAGGAGAAGGGACTCGATGGCTTCTATGATGTCAGCCTGGCAAACTTTAAGTATGAGTCCTTTTATATATCTCTCCAAAGAGTTTTTTTTTCAAATCTCTTTTTTTTTTTTTTTTTTTGGTTTTTGGGCCACACCCAGTAATGCTCAGGAGTTACTCCTGGCTATGCGCTCAGAAGTTGCTCCTGGCTTGGGGGACCATATGGGACACCCGGGGATTGAACCGAGGTCCGTCCAAGGCTAGCGCAGGCAAGGCAGGCACCTTACCTTTAGCGCCACCGCCCGGCCCCTTTTTTGAATCTCAATCGAGCATATCTCTTTCATTTTTCTCAGTTGTCGGAGCTCTTTTCCTCATCTCTTCCTGCTTTTTTATTAAAATTTATTAAAAGAAAATGTATCACATAGTTGACATAACTTATCGATCAAAATACATTTGTTTCAGGATGGCAGAAAGTGAAGTTATTAAAAATAGAAAGTGAATAGAGAATTTAAAACAAAGATGGAAAAAGGGGAGAAAGTTCATTAGCAGTTATATTTGTAAAAATTATTGTCTCACCTATAAAGTCGTTAATACAAAATAGCTGAAGGTTTAGTGTGTTCCCCTTTTTTTCTTTAGAGATGGGAGATACACTAAATATAAAAAAGATTGTGTGTGTGTGTGTGTGCGTGCGCGCGTGTGGCAGATGTCATTTGCATAGGCACAGCAAAAAAAGGAAGGAATTGGAAACAAAGTCCTTTGGCCTAAAAAACAGGGAGATCTTACCCCCAAAGTATTTTGACATAAGATAAACTCCAGGCTCAGGCATACTAGGTTGTCCAACCCCATAGTCATTCTCGATGGCAAGCTTTTCACCATCACAATCGTTGCCGTTGGGTAACTGTAGTTCTAGATCCTGGTTGGTTTATAGGTCCTATGTCCAAGTCTGGGTGGTGTGTAGTGTCTGATTGCTTTTTATGCCTTGAAATTCTTTGCCCTGTATGTCATTCATATCATTTGCTTACCTTTCAAAGTAACCCCACTCATTGGTTTGGGGTTTTCTCAGATATACAGAGAGACGAACTTAAATGCCTTTTGGCTTCCATAGACTTTTCTTTTACCCTTAGACCTTTCAGTTCAAGGTCGCAGAGATAGCATGGAGGTAAGGCATTTGCCTTACATGCAGAAGGATGGTGGTTAGAATCCTGGCATCCCATATGGTCCCCTGTGCCTGCTAGGAGCGATTTCTGAGCGTAGAGTCAGGAGGAACCCCTGAGCGCTGCTGGGTGTGACCCCTCAAAAAAAAAACCAAAAAAATATTCAGTCCATGAATATGGACAACGGAGATGCTCCCCCTTCACCAAATTTTATCTACCAAATCTAATCCACTTCTGACAAATGGGTTTAAAGGTTATTTGACAGTATTTCAATGAAGATAGTTGTAACAGAAATTGAAAACAAAGCAAAGAAAGTCAGTTGACCATTTTACTGGTAAGAAGTTGTAGTTGGAAGATGGTTGGAAGACACTTTTTCAATATTCCCCTAACATCTCTCTTCTTCATCATTATCTTCTTCTTCTCATCATTATCTTCTTCTTCTCATCATTATCAAGATTGGATTTTTTCAGCACTTCTTTTCTGTATGGTTTTGTATTTAGGCCACACTTGGTGATGATCAGGGTTTATTCCTGCTCTGCACACAGGAATCACTCCTGGCAGGCTTCCAGGACCCTATGGGATGCCAGGGATCTAACCCTGGTCAGCCATGTAAATGCCCTACCTATTGTGCTATTGCTCCTGCCCCCTTTTGGCACTTCTTAATATTCTCTTCCACTGTCTCTACACTTGCTATTTTGCATATACCTTAGATCAGGGGTGGCGAACACGTGGCTTTTTAGCTGCATGTGGCTCCTGGCCAAAATGAATGTGGCTCTTTGCTTCTTCTCATTATTTTGTATGCTGGGACTCTTTGCCAAGTTTGGATTTTGTTCTGCTGCTTCTTAGGAGGGAGGGACCTCTGAGGAGAGATCTCCAAGCGCAGAGTCTTGTCTCCCATCCCTCGGAAACAACTGAGGGAAACAACCTGTGTGTCACATGTTGTGTCACATCTTGCCCTTAGTTCTGAGTGTGGAGGACGCAGCACACCCTCACCCTCACTGAAGGGAATTTACCCTCACTCAAAATGGCAAAATGCAATATGTGTTTAATAGATTATTGTTAAAATTAGATGCTTTTTTGTGAGTATTTGTCTGTTTTGGCAGGTCCCTACGTGGTGAGGCTCTCCAACTCTCACAGTTTAACATTTGGACTCTTTGTGTCGAACTTGTTCACCACCCCTGCCTTAGAGCAACAGCAAACACACATATCATTTTAGATGGTAAATTTGTAGGAGATACAGTTGGGCAGGCAGAAGGAGGCATATTATGAATGATTATTGAGCATTCTAACTGCATTCTTAAATAAATACTTACAATCATCCAGGTGAATTAATATTCTGGAATACATAACTGACACAGAATCTCACAATCTCTTTCACACTTTAATGTTGAAACGAGGCCGAAGATTAATATTGCCTAAGAATAACTGTGCTTTCTGCAAAGTCTAAATATAAAGACAATTTATCTTTAGTTGATATTTTGCCCAAAAAACTGACCTGAAATTTGTTTAGGTTTAAGCTCATATGTATGTATATCAGGAAGCCAGACATCAGGGAATTTTTTTTTTGCTGTGCTCTGGGGGGGATAGGGTGGGGAGAGGAGGAGTAGGAAAAGAAAAAGAAAAAGGGAGGAGGAGAAAGGAGAAGGAGGAAAAGAAGAGAGAAGAGAGAGAAGAAAAAAGAGAGAGAAGAGAGAAGGAAGAAGAGAGAAGAGAGAGAAGGAAGAAGAAGGAAGGGAAAAGGGAGAGAACCTACCCAGAGAAGAGGAGAGAGGAGAGAAAGAAGAGAGAAAAGAGAAGGAAGAGAGAAGAGAGAAGAAAGAAGAGAGAAAAGAGTGAAAAGAGAGAACCCACCCAGAGAAGAGAGGAGAGAAGAGAGAAAGAAGGGAAAAGAGAGAACCCACCTAAAGAAAAGAAGAAGAGAGAAAGAAGAGAGAAGAAAGAGAGAAAGAAGAGAAAAGAGAGAAAACCCACCCAGAGAAGAAGAAAGAAAGAAGAGATATGGAAGAGAGAAAGAAGAGGAAAGAGAAAACCCACCCAGAGAAGAGAGAAAGAAGAGAGAAGAGAGAGAAGGAAGAGAGAAGAGAAAGAAGGGAAAAGAGAGAGTACCCACCCAGAGAAGAGGAGGGAAAGAAGAGAGAAGAGAGAGAAGGAAGAAGAGAGAAGAGAAAGAAGGGAAAAGAGAGAGTACCCACCCAGAGAAGAGGAGAGAAAGAAGAGAGAAGAGAGAAGGAAGAAGAGAGAAGAGAGAAGAGAAAAAGAAGAGAGAAGAGAAAGAGGGAAAAGAGAGAGAACCCACTCAGAGAACAGAAGAAGGAGACATCAGGGAATTTTAATGCTTGCTTTGATTCCCACTTTTCTGGAACTACATTATCCTCCCTGTTCTTTCTCTATTAAAAACATTTTGAGACCATGAAGACAAGATGGGTACTGGAGGACATGCCTCTGCCATCTTCCAACTTGTTTATCAGCTTTCAGCAAGTTTTTCTTGATCCTCCGCTGTGGTGGGAGGTCAAACCCCTCGTTGATGGTCTGCAAGTCTAAAAATAACTCCCAGAAAGATAAATTGAATCCCATTCTTCCGTCCCCCCCTTTTGGGGAGACATTGATAATAATATCCGGAGTAAATAATCAACAAATGCAAAAGATTAGGGGACCAAAGTTTCAGCAAAAGAGTCTTTTGTCAGTTGCAGCCAGCTCCAAAAAGCAAACCGAACAAGCCGTCAGTTTTGGCAAAATAGCTCTCTATGCCTCCCCAGCAAGCTATTTATTTCTTTCCTTAATCACCCCCACCTGGAAGATCCAGGTGGGATGACAGGCAAAAACAATATTACAACACAGCACCACACAACACACCACCATGTCATTTATTGGATTGGCAGTTCCAGCAGCAGTGGTTGTGAACCTTTGCAGTTATAATGGGCAAAAACATTGCTTTAGCACTTGTACAGAACATGTTGAATCTCATCATGGATCACGTTCTTTTTTTTTTCTCTTTATATCTTGTTCTTTGACACAGATGTCTGCATGGCTAAGCATGAGAGCAACTACAACACCAGGACTATAAATTCAAAAAATCGTGATGGTACTGTCGAGTATGGGCTATTCCAGGTAAACAACAAGTGGTGGTGCTCAGACCAAAAGTATCCCTCAAAACACGACTGCAACATACCCTGCAGCAGTAAGTACTCTATTCCCTTTGAGGGCTGGGTATAGAGGGTGAAATTAATGTAGGTAATCCCTACAACATGATTTTCTTTCAGCCTACTCCTGGAATACTGAGTATAGAAAATAAAAAAAAATAACTAAAGTATTCCCACTAAAATAGGATTCTGCTGAAATATATTATTCCAAGAAGACAGGGGGTATACTGGTCCCTTTCTGAACCTCATTTTCACAGGACACTGTCCCTTAGAAAATTATATCCTTTTTCTGGGATACACAACTGTACCCCCTTTCTACATATTCACACCCAGTGCTTTTGGCTATACAAAGTATGCTATTTTCTAAAATGAAGATTTTTCCTGATTTGTCTTGTGCCTAGAGGTCAAGGACCTTCTGAAAAATAAAATAGAGCTCAAAAAAATTCCAAACAAATGCAAAGAAAAAAACAAAGAGGCAAAATGCAGGTCAGATCTGGGGAATAGCTCTAGATATAAAAGATTTAAAACTATTAGGTTGATCAGGCTCAAGTTTTTAGTAGAAGTCCTCCACAAATTATGATTGATTTTGGGGGCTGAGAAAATAGCTCAAGGTTTTGGGGTGCTTGCATGAATGCAGCAAGCCTACATACAGTTCAGTCCTTAGCATGCAGTCATGCCCTCCCAGGTAATACCAGCCATGCCTGCTAGTCCCTGAGCACTTCCACATCTGGCTTGTCACTACCAGGCTAATGAAAGGGTTCGAGCTGTCCCACCAGTCAATTAGAGACCACGACAACTCCAAGAATGCAATTAGCAAGGGCAGGCTTATTGACTGACTTGCCAGGGCTGCAATCATTTCAAGAGACAGAGGACCGGAGCCCCAAACAGCAAAGCAAGAGAGCTTTTATATGGTTAGGACTATAGGGTAGGGGGAAGGCAATGTCCATCAAGAGTTCAATTTAACTTTCTTCTTCCAAGTACGGCTCAGGGTTCCAGGGTGGGGGGTTCCAAGGGGATTTTTGAGTTTGTTTCTAGCTTTGCTAGGATATGGGCTATAGGGTAGAGGGGGGAGGTAATGTCCAATCTTTTCCAAATACGTCTCAGGGTTCTGGGGGAGGTTTCCAAGAGGATTTTTTTTCTGTGTGTGTAACTTCGTAATCACATTTTTCTAGCCTTGCTGACACGAAGTGCTCACTTGGCCAAAGGTTTGAGTAATTGGTTTGATTGTCTTTTGTCATGAATATTTTGTCAAGAACATATTGTTGGCTCCTCTCTCCTTTCCCACCCCATGCCTCTGTAACCCTTCCCTGACCTGTTTCAAGTTGTCTCAGGCTACTCCAGTGTAGTCAGTGCAGTTACAGCATTCTTCTCTAAGGACAACACAATATATATTTGGAATATATAGAATATATATACATATACATATATATACATATATATATGTATATATATATTCCAAATTCTATTCCCACTCGAAGAAGTAACTTGCAGGGCAACCTCAGATTCATGGGTGGAAGAGAAGAAAGATTTTTTTTTAATGCTTGACTCATCGACTTTAATTTTCAGAACTCTTGGATAACAACATTTCTGATGACATCGAATGTGTTAAGAGAATCGTGAGAAACCCTAAAAGGATGCATGCCTGGTAAGGATTTCATTGTGATGGACTAAGACCAACCACTTTGCCTAGAACGTGCCCCGGCTGTATCTGGACTATTCAACAAGCAGCATCTATGCTGTAGATGTTTCCTTTCATCTTTTTTTGGCATCAGGACTGTTGCCTTGATAAAAAATAAAGTACAATTATATTTTGCTGCTTTTAGCCCTGGAAGCATTGGCATTCCATCAATGCACTCTTAGATGTTTTAGCAGGTCATCCCTACGCAGACCTCTCTTTCATGCATTACTCTAGCCTCTGATCTATGTTTATCTATCTTTAGGGCTTCCTGGGTCAAATACTGCAAAGGCAAGAATTTGTCCCAATACTTGGCTGACTGTAAGCTATGAGATAGTCACTGAACATGACATTTGAAGGTGGTGACTGAGAAGGAAGGGCAAGTTCTCATCTGTGAATCCTCTCTCCATCTCTGCCACCAAAATAAATATTATTCAAAGTTACCTGTCTCGAATTGTGTGCTTTAGGCCTGGATTTTAATGAATTATTGCTACAAATGTAATTCCCTAAAAGTTCTCCCACATTCGAGTTACAAATCTAAAAGTTTCTATTCAGGCTCCTATTCTTCCGATCGTGAAATCTATCTTTTTCTACAACGAAACTGCTCAAAATATGTTTCCCAGGCCAATGGTATTGCATCATCTGTGGACTTGTAAGAGATGAAAATTTTTCCTCTAGTCAGAGACTTTATTATAAAATAAGGACCTAAAAACTTAAATTATTATTTTAGTATAGTTTTGGGGAGTGAGATATTGTTATTAAACTTATTTGGGTATTCGTTTTGCTATTTTTTATTTTCTACAGAACACCTTTCTTCTTGTGAATTTGGAAGTTCTGCCTCATTCAATATAAACATGCAAGATATATATAAACATGTATTCTAATTCAAATACGTGATTCTTGTTAACTGGCATTCTATGTGCAGTTTTATATCAGACAAGTAACTAGTCTTGGTTTCACACTGTGGAAGACTTTATTTGTAACCCTTCCAGACAACGCCCTTGACTACCAAGCAAAATGGTGGTAGCAGTATAAATATTATCTATCATCAGCCCCACTTGCCAGCATTAAGGTACACCTAAGATTCATTTGTTCCATAGGGTAGAGGAACTGGTCCTCACCACCTATTGTAAGACTGTGGATTCAGGATGGATTAAGGAATTTCTCTGTGCAGGAAAAGAAAAATTACTTCTACTCTATGTCCAAGTGAGGTAGCTAGATATATTGGAGGCGGGATATGGGGTACTGGCAATGAATTCTCAGGAGGTAATAAATCCAAGATTTAAATAATCTTCTGGATCGGTAGTCCTAAAGTAGCTGAAAGCATGATGGCCTACATTGTATACACAGAATCTAAGGTCTGATAAGTCCAACTGAGGCCAGCATAGGCCAAGACAGGGCTAGGAACTCCTCTCCTTTATTGTGATAAGGGCATGAAGGTGAGCCATTAAAGTTTATGAACTCTTCCCCTTGAGAATCTCATCTCCAGAGTAAGTTCCCACCTGGAAGTAATTTGATAGAAAACCTACGAAACCAATTCTGCAAAGGCAAGTGTCCCCCTGAGACTACCTTCTGGAGAAGCCTGTTATTTCTCTTGGATGCGTTGTTTCTCTTGGCTATCTTATTTCTAATTCAAGAGCTCTAAATTACATTGTTTTACGTGACCATTCATGGACATGCAATTCTTTTCTGTGAGGCCTTCCTAACTAGAAGGCCTAGATAGGATTTAGGACTGTTTTGGGGGCTAAAGAGATTATACAATGGGTTGGATGCTTGTCTTGTATGGGTCTGACTCCAGGACTCAATCTCCGGAATCCATATGATTCCCTGAGCACTCTAGGAGTGATTACTTTGTACAAAGTCAGAACTAATTTTTGATTATCAACAGATATGTCCACCAAACATGCAAAAAAAGTTAGGACTGGCTTTTAGTCCTACACTCAATCGGAATTCCATGACTACTGGAGAAACTGGGTGGCAGGGACCATTTCCCATGCTCAAAGTAGAATCAAGGTGAGGTTTATCAACTACCTGGTATGGAACAAGTAAAACATAATGTCTGTTCAGTGTAAGTGTGTACTTCAGACATTTATCAGTCCTAGATTTTTTTTCAAGATACTTGCTTGGGTAACTATGGTGGGTAGAGAGGGACGTGGTAATCTCTATTCTTGAGGTTTCTGTTTCCCCTGTCACCACTTTACATTAGTTTCCTGCAACACAAGTTTACAGGCTTTTTTGTTTGTTTTTGGGCCACACCTGGCAATGCTCAGGGGTTCCTCATGGCTCTATGCTCAGAAATTGCTCCTGGCAGGCTCAGGGGACCCTATGGAATGCCAGGATTTGAATCACCATCCTTCTGCATGCAAGGCAAAAGCCTACCTCCATGCTATCTCTCCAGCCCCACAGGTTTACAATTGTGTCATCTTTCTTTGGCAAAACAAGTGGTTCCTGAGGACACACAGATCCAGGTCCCTGAGATCAAACGGGTACAGGGCCCCTGAGGACAGATTACACAATGGTCCAGGGACCCTGGTGACAAACATTTCCAGAGTTATAGAAATCACTTAAGTGCAGGGTCACTGAGATCACATAGGACTCAGTCCTTGAGGTCACACATTTCCATGACACAGCGGCGTTTGCCTTGCAAGCAGCCAATCTACGACCAAAGGTGGTTGGTTTGAATCCCGGTGCCCCATATGGTCCCCGGTGCCTGCCCGGAGCTATTTCTGAGCAGACAGCCAGGAGTCACCCCTGAGCAACACCGGTGTGCCCCCCCCCCAAAAAAAAAAAACAACAAAAAAGAAGTGTAAATTCTATATTCTATAATTCTAATTTCGAAAATTCTAAAATCTATATTATAAATTTCTAAATTCTCCACGTACTTATAGATATGAACAAACATCATGTGTCATTTTTCCCTATGAGCTACAATGTACTCCAGTTCAGATGTGTACCCCAAAAGGATCTTTATCCACTAGTCTGATCGCAGGCAATGAAGATGTTTCCAGATTATGGCTATTGTAAGAGTGCTTACCAAGTGTCATTAATAAGAGTGAGTACGAACAGCCCTGGTGGGTATTGTAGAGTATATCATTCATGAAAAAGAAAACGAAACCCATTGATGTTTCAGAGGAAAATTGTTTTGTATTGGGTGCCAGAGATTGCAATGCAAATGGTTTCCTCCTGCTCAGTAGCCAGAAATTACTCCTGGTTGACTTAGGAATCCTATGGGATACCTGGGATTTGCCACCTGCAAGGCATTAGTCTCCCTCTGTCCCTAGGTCTAGTCCTAGTTGGGAAATTAACTGGCAAATTTGGGCATTATTTGTCAGTTCTGTGTGGGAATCCCCCTGGCCTTCGCACATGGGGCCACCTGCTCCATACTGAGCCAGTTTCCTCCTAGGAAGAGAGTTCCATCGCCTGAGTCAATTTCAGAAGGAAACATTCAACTTCCATCCTGGCGGTGGCAGGTAAATAGCTGGCGCCTGGCCCTTTAAGACTCCGGCGGGAGTAGTCGACGTCACGTAGTCCGCCATCTTCCTTCCTCGGTTGCCCGGCCGCGAGGGGGAAGCGCAATCCCCCGCTATCCGCCGCCATCCCCGCCCAGACTGAGGATTCCGGGGTTCCCCGCGGCTGCAAGGAACTCTGGGGGGGGAAAGCGAATTTCTCTTTGCCGTCGGTCGAGGGTCCGCCTCAGCACCCCGATCTGCGGGTCTCGGCCAGGTGAGCGGCGGGGTGGAGATGGGTCGGGCGCCCCGGGATCCTGTAGACCGGAGCGTCTCCCCGGGAGAACTGTCGGCTGAACGTTTTGTGACGTCATAACATCCGGGTTTTTCTCTCTCCACCGCCGAACCCTGAGCGGGAAGCTCCAAAGCCGCGCTGCTGCTGCTGCTGCAGCTGAGACTGACAGTCTAGGGGTCCCCGCGGGCGAAGGGGTCTCTGGAGGGACGATGTTCTCTCCGCCGGCCTGGAGGGGCTGATCTGCAGGGTCTGCCCAGGGGAGCAGCGGGGGCGCCCCAGGACATGCAGCTCAGCTTTTGTCCTTCCTTCCGCAGAGTCAGGCTCCTTCATGCAATGACATTTCTCCGCAATAAGCCAGTTGCATTTCCCAAGGCATTTCCTTGTCTGCAGCCTTGTGGGTTATGGCCCTACTTGGGGAACTGGAGCAAAGGATCTTTCTGGAAGCCATAGTTGCTGGGATTCAGGTGTTTTGCATCCACAGAACGATTTGCTTGCAGTGAACTGTGAGTGCTGAGAACCCCCAGCAGAGGATTGATAGAGATCCTTCACTAGACCCTCAGTTGACCTTCTCTCTGCTTGTACCCTGGGCAGAGATGGGCATGCGGACAGTAGGGTTTTAGTGTGTATTTAGCATTTTGAGCCACAATGAGAGATGCTGTGTCAGCTCGTTCCTTCAGGCATTTAACCCAAGAGTGTTCAGTAAGTCTAGGGGTGTTTGCAAAGCAACACTTGCATGTCCATTCTAGCATACAGTCTGCATATCCTGTTGGCAGATCTAGCTTTCTGCCATATGTCTGATGAGTTTTCCATTCTAGGTGCCCACTGAGAGAGGATCTTGGATGGTGGGAGCTCATATGGGCAGAAGGTGCAGTTCCTGAGTCACTCAAGCACTGGGAGTTCCTGTTCTCTCCACAGTGCCCTGTTGAATGAGCCTTTTCCTAAACCCCTGTGTCTGTGCTTAGGACATGCGGTGGCTGTGAACTTCTTCCCGGAGGAATGGCTGTGCCTGGATGCCTCTCAGCGGAAGCTCTACAAAGACTTGATGCTGGAGACTTATGGGCACCTGCAGGCAGTAGGTGAGAGCTGCCCTGGGGTCTCTGCTGTGGGCTACATCCTGGGGTTACAGGAAAGTGCCAGGATCAGACTGGGATCTGGTTTCAGCAGGGGATGTGATTCTGCTGAGCCCAAAGTCAAAGTCCCTCCCTATTTTTTAACCTTCTAGCTCCTGACTTTATTTTTCAGACAAATCCAACTTTCTATCTTTAAATGTCTTCAGTGACCAGAGAAATCATACATTTTGTCAGGGTTTGCCATACCTGTGCCAAACTGGGTTTTATTCCTGGCTCTGAATATGTTCTCCTAAGTCTTCCAGATGTCCTCCATGAGGACACAGCCAGTATTCATCCCTAATTACTGTGGGTTTGTCCAAAAGCAAGTGAATCGTGGGATCTTAAACTGACCTGGGAATGTTCAGAACTTATTCTGGACTCTGATCATTCTTGTAAGGTTTTGGAGATCATCATTGGTAGTAGAGATGATTCTTGGCTTGCCCTTCTTAATTGTTTTATGTTCACCTCTCTACTATTGTTTGATTTCTAATGAGGCTACAGCATTGAAAAGTCACTTAATTTCTTTCCATGATTTCAAAGTAGCACGCAATAGCAGATCCTGAGGTTCTCCCAGTGCTTCCTGGGACATTATGTTGGGCAGGGATGATGGCCCTGCATACAGATGTCCCTGCTTGCACAGCATGTTTTCCAATCCTTTGTATCATCTCCCTGGCCAGGGACAGTTTGAATTGAAACTTACCTGTTATAATTTCCTACTAAACAAATCCAAAAGAAGATGGGGACAACTACATCTACATAATACAAACTATACCTATTAAGGATATTATATCTAAAGAATACACAAAGAAATATACATATTCTTCTTTTTTTTTTTTTTTTTTTGGTTTTTGGGCCACACCCGGCGTTGTTCAGGAGTTACTCCTGGCTGTCTGCTGAGAAATAGCTCCTGGCAGGCACAGAGGACCATATGGGACACTGGGATTCGAACCAAATACCTTTGGTCCTGGATCGGCTGCTTGCAAGGCAAACACCGCTGTGCTATCTCTACGGGCCCTAAATATACATATTCTTTTTAAGTCTTTTGAAATACTCTGGGCAGGGAATATAATTCAGAGCACAGCTTCAGTGTTTGACTTGGCCTCGTGGAGTTTGAAAAATGACTCCCAACTGTAAGGAATAGTGTAATGTCCTCTAGATAAATGTCTCTCAAAAGCAGCATTAGTAGTGAGCAACAGTCCACAGAAAAGGGAGGTGGGAGAAATGGCCCGCTGAGAGCAAATCAACACCTGTGGCAGTGGCATCTTCTATCTGGGTCGGGCATTATGGGCTAGAAAGCTGTCCTTTTGCTTTGGGAGCTGACTTGCAGCACGTTTGAGTGGGGGTATGGTCCGTTTCCTAGGTGTTAGGAGGTGACAGTTAAAAGGGATGAATTGGGACCGGGCGGTGGCGCTGGAGGTAAGGTGCCTGCCTTGCCTGCTGCGCTAGCCTAGGACGGACCGCGGTTCGATCCCCCGGCGTCCCGTATGGTCCCCCAAGAAGCCAGGAGCAACTTCTGAGCGCATAGCCAGGAGTAACCCCTGAGCGTCACAGGGTGTGGCCCAAAAACCAAAAATAAAATAAATAAATAAATAAAAAAATAAAAGGGATGAATTGGTGCTTGAGCCGTGGCACTAGTGGTAAATCGTCTGCCTTGCAAGCACTGGCCTAGGATGGACTGTGTCCCATATGGGGCTCCAAAGCCAAGAATAATTTCTTAGCACAAAACCAGGAGTAACTCCTGAGCAAACGAGTGTGGGCCAAAAAACCCCCCAAAATAAAGGGAGAAATAGCGAGAAATCACAGCTGAATAGGAGAAGGAAAGGATACAAAAGGATTTTAAAGTAGTAAGTGGGAGGAGGAAGGGGTATATTTATAACAAGGGGAAAGACTATTTATAATATAGGCATGTACAATACAGGTGGGCACTAGACATAGAGGTAGGCTTAATACACTCACACATACATAGACAATGAAAATCGATCCATAGGTTGAAAAACTGGAATAGGTCAGAGTGCTTAATAATATCAAGCAGGCAGGTCAGATGGAAAAATTTTCAATTCCAAGTAAAATCATCATTGGTGAGGGTAAATTTTCCTGATGAAAACATTCCTGGGTTAGATTGTGCATAGAGCATTTTTAAAACAATCATAATGGGCCTTGAGCATCAAGATTACTGTCCAGAAAGCAAACTGATATAACATTATTATATTAGTCATGTAATAGGTTTAATTGAAAATAAAATGTGGGCCCAGAGAGATAGCACAGCGGCGTTTGCCTTGCAAGCAGCCAATCCAGGACCAAAGGTAGTTGGTTCGAATCCCAGTGTCCCATATGGTCCCCTGTGCCTGCCAGGAGCTATTTCTCAGCAGACAGCCAGGAGGAACCCCTGAGCAATGCCGGGTGTGGCCCAAAAACCAAAAAAATAAATAAATAAATAAATAAATAAAATAAAATAAAATGTAGGGGCCGGAGAGATAGCATGGAATTAAGGTGTTGCCTTCCATGCAGAAGGACAGCGGTTCGAATCCCGGCATCCCATATGGTCCCTTGAGCCTGCCAGGATCGATTTCCAAGCATAGAGCCAGGGTAACCCCTGAACGCAGCCAGGTGTGACCCAAAAACCAAAAAAAGAAAAGAAAATGTGAAACCTACTCAGTGAATTAGCACTTTAGCAAGAGTCTATGGCATGCAGTTGCCTTTTCTAGTGGCATTTATGTCCATACAGTGGACATAAAAATTAGATTATAATAGCAGGAATAATCAAATAGAAAATGAATACATTAGAATATTTATCAAGACATCATAATGAGAAGTGAATTTGGAATCTACTATAATACAGCACTGTAATGTGAAACTAGGGCAACTGACATATCTTTCCAAGAAGCACTGTGAACACAAAGATTAGAGACTTGTTTTAGTGCCAGAGTGATGGCTCGGTGGTAGAGCCTTTACCTTGCATGCTTCCAACACTAGTTCGACTCTGTTTTGATTCCCAGCATCCCACATGGTCACCCAATCCTGTCAGGAGGATTTCTGACTACAGAGCCAGGAGTAATCCATGAAGGCTGCCCTGTGGGACTCAAAACAAAAACAAAAGTTGTTGCCAGTGCCGGAGAGATAGCACAGCAGTAAGGTGTTTGCCTTAGACGCAGGATGGTGGTTCAAATCCTGGCATCCCATATGGTCCCCTGAGCGCCAGATGTGAATCAGAAAAAAAACAAGAGGTGTTATAGACATATTAAGATTAAGATGCTACAGTCTTCTTGGATGGATCATTGTAGTTGGAGTTCCCAGCT
The DNA here is from genome assembly GCF_024139225.1 of Suncus etruscus. Classification (NCBI taxonomy): domain Eukaryota; kingdom Metazoa; phylum Chordata; class Mammalia; order Eulipotyphla; family Soricidae; genus Suncus; species Suncus etruscus. The sequence goes on along the minus strand of NW_026060328.1, from coordinate 125,214 downwards.
TCCAAACACATTCTGCACCTGTTTCTGTGGGTAAAAGCATCAGAACATTATTATAGAGCTCTATAAAGAGCAGTTGAACTACTTGAACTTATGTTCAGCTATATTCAGGCTGCAGGTGTCTATGATATACAAACAAAGATTTTTTTGTTTCTTCTCTTTTGCTCAGTTACCTTCTCCTCTTTATACTTAGGAGCTAATGGTAGACCATTGTGTTTCTTAGTGGAGTTATTCTAAATACCACATATAAAAGAGTCATTCTGTATTTATCTTCCTTCTGGCTTACTTCATTAAATATACCTTCTAGTTCCATCCTATTGCTGCAACTTGCATGAACAAACCATTCCTTACAGCTCTGTACTACTCCATTATATATATGTACACATCTTCATAACTGGCTCGACTGTTTTTAGACATCTAAGTAGATTCCAAGTCTTAGCTATTGTACTGAGTCCTACTATGAGTAGCAGTGTACATGCATCCTTTTGGATGACTTTTTATATGCTGGGCATAAATGCCCAAAAGAGGGATTTCTGAGTCCTTTAGCAGTTCTATTTTGAGTTTAATGGGAATTCTCCATACTGTTTTCCATCTAGGTTGGATCAGGCAGCATTTGCATTAGCAGTGGATGAGAGTTCCTTGCACACCACATCCCTGCCAGCAGAGATTTTTCACAGAATGTTTAACGTGTACTGTCCTCTCAAGTGTGAGATCTCATTGTTGTCAAGATTTAGATTTCCCTAATGATAAGTGATGATAAATATTTTTTCATGTGTCTGTTGTCATCTCTTGGTCTTCTTCAGAGAAGTATCTTTTCTTTTTCCACCTGATTTTTTTATGGCATTTATAGATTTTGTGGAGTAAACCTTTGTGAGTATTTTGAATATCCTTGATATCAGACCTTATTCTGATGTATTCAGTTAGAAGATTTCTCCCATTTAGTTAGCTCTCTTCTAGTTTTGGCCCATGTTTCTTTTGGCATAGAGAAACTTTAGTTTGAAGTACCATTCATTCAGTTTAGTGCTATAGCTCTTGCAATTGGCATCCCATCATCAAAGATCTTTGAGGTCTAAGGCTGGGATTGTTCTGCCTATGTTTTCTTCAGTGATCTTTATGGATTCATGTCTAACCTCAATGTCTTTATTTTTCATTTTTTATTGTTTTTCAAAGTCTTTAATTCACTTTCAATTGACTTCTGTGTAAGGTATGAGATAGGAATTAATCTCTAATATTTTATGCATGGTTATCCAAATGTTCCAACACCTTTTGGATTGTTTTAGTGTTTTGTTTTGGTTTGGTTTGGTTTGGTTTTTGGGTCACACCCGGCAGTGCTTGGGTTATTCCTAGCTCTATACTCAGAAATCACTCCTGCCAGGCTCAGGGACCATGTGGGATGCCAGTATTGGAACCACTGACATTCTGCATGAAAGGCAAGCGCCTTACCTCCATGCTATCTCTCCGGCCCCTGTTTTTTTTTTTTTTTTCTTTTTGTTTGTTTTTTGTGTCACACCTGGCAGCATTCAGGAGTCACTCCTGGCTTCACACTCAGAAATAGCCCCTGGCAGGCTCAGGGGACCATATGGGATGCCAGGATTCAAACCACCATTCTGCATGCAAGGAAAACGCCTTACCTCCATGCTATCTCTCTGGCCCCCTGCTTTTTTGGTTTCTTTTGGTCAGATCTGGTGGCACTCAGGGGTTACTCCTGCTATGTGCTTAGAAAACACTTCTGGTTTGGGGGACTATAAGGGATGCCAGGGGATTGAACCATGGTCCATCCTAGGTCAGCTCGTGCAAGACCTACCACATACGCCACAGCTCCTTCCCCTCCAACACCTATTGTTGAAGTGACTGTCTTTGCTCCATTTCAAATTTTGGCTCCTTTAACAAAGATTAGTTGACCATATACTTGAGGGTTTGTTACTGGATATTCTATTCTGACCCATTGGGCTGAAATACCTGTCTTTGTTCCAATACCATGTTTTTGGTCACTGTGGCTTTGTAGTACACCTACAAATTAGGTAAGTTGATGCCCCTAGTTTCTTGTTTTTTTTCTTGTTTTTCAATAATGATTTGCCAGTGCTAACCATTGTATGATTCCACGTGGACTTTATAAGAATCCTGTCTGAAGTACCAGAGTGGTTACACAAGTGATAAGATGTTTACCTTGCATGTGCTAACCTAGTACTGACTGCGGTTTGATCCCCTGGTATCTCATATGGTCTTCCAAGCCAGGAGAGATTTCTGAGTGCATAGCCAGGAGTAACCCCTGAGCATCACTGGGTGTGGCACAAAAACATAAAATAAAGAAAAGAATGCTGTCTAAATTCTACTAGGATTGCATTGAAATACATATAGGAGTTTTAAGTGAAATAATTATTTTTAGGATATTGATTCTTTCAACTCATAAGCCTGGAATGTCCTTACAGTTCCTTAGGTCTCTCTCCAATTCTTTGCAATGTGTTTTGAAGTTTTCAACATATAGGTGTGTCACCTGTCTTGGAAGGTTAATTCCTATATACTTGATAGTTTTGGACATTGAACTCTTTTTCTGTGAGTCATTATTTGTATAACGGAATGCCACTGTCTCCTGTATATTGATTTGTAGGCAGTCACTTTGCCGGATTGGTTTATTGTTTCTGCAATGTTTGTGTGGTCTCTTAAGGGTCTTCAATATATACCATGTTTTCTGCAAATATAGTTAGATATCCTCTTTATTTATTTATTTATTTATTTGGTTTTTGGGCCACACTTGATGACTCTCAGGGTTTACTCCTGGCTGTGCGCTCAGAAATCATTCCTCGCTTGGGGGACCATATGGGACGATGGGGGATCAAACCGCACTTCTTCCCAGGCTAGTGCGGGCAAGGCTGATGCATTATTGCTTGTGCCATCACTCTGGTTCCGACTCCATTTTTTCAATTTGAATTCCCTTAATTTTCTTCTCATCTTGTCTGATACCAATTCTAGGATTTGAATACTATCTTTAATAGGAGTGTAGACTTTGGACATCCCTTCCAACTACTTGACCTTTGTGGAAAAGATTTTAGGTTTTCTGCCATTAAGAATTACATTGGCTGAGAGATTTTTACAGAGAGCTGAAGATTCCACACCTGTTTTGTTGAAGGTCTTTTTCTTGAATGAGTGGTAGATTTTATCAAATGCTCTTTCTACTTTGACACATATGATCATATTGGTTTTATCCTTTTCATGATGTGGAGTATGATGTTGATTGTTTACATATCCTGAACCATCCTTGCATCCTGGGATGAAACACCATGTACACCATGTACAATCTTTTGGATATGTTGTTGGATTTAGTTTGCTGAGATTGGACTGCCGGTTTTTCTTGGTAGTATCTTTGTAAACTTTGAAAATGAGCGTGATACTCAGAAAGTATTTGCTGGATGCCCGTCTTTTCCATATTTTATAAGTGTCTAAGGATCAATGTTCCTAACTCCTAATCTGGATATTCAGTAAAATTCACCTGTAAAGTCGTCTCATCCTGTAATTTTATCTGGGGAGTTTTTTTGTTTGGTTTGGTTTTTGTTTTTGGGCCACACCTGGTGATGCTCACAGATTACTCCTGGCTATCCACTCATAAATCCCTCCTGGCTTGAGGGACCATGTGGGATGCGGGGATATCAAACAGAAATCTATCCTAGGTCAGTGTGTACAGGGTAAATGCTCTATTCCTTGCTCCAACACTCCAGCAAATTCTTGAGGAGTTTTATTGTTTGGTTTGTTGATTTCGTTTTTGGGTCATATTGGTGGTGCTTGGGTTACTCCTTTTCTTTCTTTTCTTTTCTTTTTTATTTTTGGGTCATACTTAGCAGCACTCAGGGATCCTGGTTCTGTGCTCAGAAACTGCTCCTGGCAGGTTCGGGGGACCAAATGGGATGCTGGGATTCAAACCACCATCCTTCTGGATGTAAGGCAAACTCCCTACCTCCATGCTATCTCCCCCTCCCTTTTCTTTTCTTTTCTTTTTTTTGTTTTTTGTTTTTTGTTTTTTTTTTTTTGTTTTTTTTTGTTTTTTTGGTCACGTCCAGCAACACTCATGGGTTACTCCTGGCTCTGTGCTCAGAAATCACCCCTGACAGGCACTGGGGGCCATATGGGATGCTGGAATTCGAACCACAGTCCTTCTGTATGAAAGGCAAACACCTTACTTCCATGCTATCTCTCCGGCCCCTTCCTTTCATTTCTGATCTAATTTATTTGACAATTTCCCTTTTATTTTTCTTGTGAGTCTTGCCAGTGGTGTGTCTGTCTCGTTTATTATTTGTCAAAATCCCATCTCCTGGTGTCCTCAATATTTCACATTTTTTGTTTGTGTGTTTCTATATGGTTGATTTCTGCTCTGTTTTGATTTGGCAGGCTCAGGGGACCTTATGGGGTGTGTGGATTTGAACCACAGTCCTCCTGCATGCAAGGCCAATGCCCTGCCTCCATGCTATCTCTCCAGCCCCTGATTTCATTTCAATTAATATCATCTGTGCAATAGGCAAGATGCATATAGAGAGCAGAGATTCTTTCCTCATCTGTTCCATGGTTTGATGACTTTCAGTAGAGACCCAGAGTCATGCATAGCTTTCAGTCCTCTCCCCAGATTCTAACACAAAAATCATTATCCTGGGCAGGGCGTTGTGGGGTGAAACCTGTGGTGATCTCCTGGTTGGAAGAAGAAAACCTGGAGAGGCTGCCGAGTGGCCTGTTTGCAGGTGAGTGTGGGATAATGCTCCTGAGCTCAAGCATGGATTGGGTGTGGAACACTGTAGACCTGTGTGAGGTGGGGGCCCTGGGGTTGAGCCATTAGGCTTCCATTCACTTCCCCTAATGCTGAGTCCCAGGTGATGTGGAGCTTCGCAGTCTTGCCTTTATTCTTTCTGGTTCCCTGTCTGTGGGTATTAGAACAGAACTCGACTTTCTGTGTCTTCACTCCCTGTGTCGGCTCTCAGCGTGGCTGCACAGCCCCAATCTCAGGTGCCCCTCTCAAACCACTTTGCCTTTTTGTGCCCCTCTCAAGCCACTTTGTCTTTTTCCTTTAATGCAGCTTCTATTCTTGCATCATTAAGTGGTTGTTGCAATTTCTCAATGAGTGTTTTTCTTTTCTCTAGTTTCACTTTCATGTACACTCAGTGATGGTGCTTGGGTTTCCTCCTGGCCCTATGCTTTAGTAATCACTGATGCTGGTTTAAGGGGTGCCTTGAATTGAACTCGAGTCAGCCAGTTACAAGGCAAATCCTTTCCCTTGTTTGCTTTCTCTCTGGACACTCAGAAATACTTTTTGTCTGTAGTTTTATAAACTACTTGTGAGTGAGCTAGCACAAAGCTTATATGGATTTTGCCAAGTTCACCACAATCCTCCAAACCTTTTGCATTCCGTTAGCTGATATATTCCCTGAAAATAACATGAATCTCACCACACGATGTTGCCACATTCAACCAGATTTCACTCAACTTATTTTTTGTATTTTAATTTCTTTGTTTAAGCATCCTAAATAAAGAAATGATCTTAGTTAGGCTTCTCTAATAGAATGTTCACCTCCTTCATCAGTGCAAATTTCTATGCCCCTTAGCCCCTATATCTCTTCCTACCTCCTTGTGTTTCTAGGCCAGGCATTCTTCTTTTTTCACTGTTCTTTGTTGCAAGGTTCATATCATAGGCTGTCCTCCTGGCCCACCTATTATCCCTGCATATTATTACCAATTTTTCTTTTATGTTTAATATATCTAATTGATATATTTGATAATTTTATGTCTTCTCTCTCTTTTGATTTATAATAGGAGCATAAATATCATGTCCATCCATGAATAAGCATGAGACCTTTCTTATTTGCTGCAGAGTATTCTTTTTTTATTTTTTATTTACTTTTTGGTTTATTTACTTACTTGCTGCAGAGTATTCTTTTTTATTTTTTATTTACTTTTTGGTTGTCACACCTGGCAGTGCTTAGGGGTTACTCCTGGCTCTATGTTCCGAAATTGCTCCTGGCAGGCTTGTGGGGGATCATGTGGGATGCTAAGATTTGAACTACCATCCTTATGCATGGAGGGCAAATGCCCTACCTCCATGCTATCGTTCCAGCCCCAATTTTTTTTAACTGAAACTCAACTACAGTCATGTTTTATATCACGGTGCTTAAACAAAGATACTCTTTGAAATATAATTTTTATTTTCATCATAGAGGCTTACATATTGTTGACAATAATATTTTAGGTACAAATTTACATAAAATCAGGGGTGATTCCCATCACCAATTTGTCCTCCCTACACCTCCGTTTTCATCCTACCTCCCATATCCTCCTCCCTCACCCCCGGGGCTGCTAGAAAATGTGGTCCCCTCTGTATCTAGCTTACTACTTAGTAGTCTTGCACCCGTTTGGTCTTGGTGCCTCCCTTATTTCCACCTCTAACTGGGAGGCAGGACTAGCTAGTTCTAGTTACGTGGTTTTGTTTGAAGAAGAGAAAAGTAATAAACTGGGGTAAAAGTCTAATACACCGAAAATGGACGGAATCCTTCTAGAGGCTCTCATCATCGGTTTGAGAGACGAAGGAGAAAACGAAGGTGAAACACCCCAACAGTACAAAAAGCAGTGTCAAATATTCAGTGAGGACTCCAACAATAACCATAAGCACCACAAAAAAAAAAAAAAAAAAAGAAAACATGCTCTTGAGATAAGAAACATGGCAGAGCACATACAGAAAGAAAAGAAAAGAAGAGAAAAAAAAAGTATAAATGGAGACAGCAACTTCAATAACCACACCAAAACAAAGAAATCGACAAAAAGTCGATAGGTAAATAAAAAAATAATAATAATAAATGAAAGTAAAAAAATAATATATAAAAATAAAAAAAAATGTCTTGTACTTTTTGCTTTTTTTCCCCTCCTGCACTGGCACAGTCAATATTGGGGTCATTTGAAAAGGAATTCACTTGGTCTAAGAGATATGGGGTTTCTCCACCTTTGGATTATACTGTCATGGGATTAACTATAGACTTCGTTCAGGTTCATTTACTCTCCCCTTGGTGCTTTCGTGGTGTTTGGAAGACTTCTGCTCCTTCCTGGGTGATAAAATCAGACCTCAATACCTAGAGATCTCAGTATCTGCACAGGTCCAGGAGTGGGACTTATGATGAAGACTTTCTTTGTGGTTCTAGAAGTTCTGTTCCCTCAGTGTCATTTTAATCCATCTTCTGTGGTTGGTGGTCTTGGTCTTTGCACTGATCCTAGGATGGCACCTAGGATAGCGTCTTTCATTGTGTTTCCAGAAGCCCCATTCCGTTGCAATTGTCTGCCAGACCTTTGGAACTGGGGATCATGGTTGTTGTGCAGGTCGTAGTTCAAACCCTAGACTAGGGCTTTTTTATTGGTCCCAAGATATATACAGTCTGGTCATGGTTCTAGCAGCCAGTCATCTGTAAATCGCGATCTTGGCTTTTGGGCCTACTAAAGGGTGACAAGTCTTCTGATTTTGTCTTATTGTTAGCTGGTAAGGTAGGATAACCTGCTCTTAGGTCAGGTTGTTCTATTTTCCTCGTTGTCAGGATATCATATTAGAGCTGGCACTTGTTGGTGTCCCAGCAGTATTAAGGCTGTCCCAGATGGGATTTGTTTCCTGTAGCTGTTGTGAAGAACTGTGTCATTTCTATGTCTGGGATCCAGGGTTCATGGCTGGATGGATGGTGTCTAATCACTTGAGGTCTAAGTTGGGTCTGCTTGATATATTTTCAAGGTAGGATATATCCCTGTATTGTAAACAAGTATGAGTTCCTATCCCTAGTAGGTAAGAGCTCTTTTTTATATGTAAGATTTCACCTTTTTTTAGTGTGCCTTTGCAGGGAGAAATGGTGCTACATTATATTGTCAGTGCATTTGGGGCTGGAAAGAGAGGAAAACAGAAACAAGTCACACACCCAAAAAAGATAAAAATAGGAATAAAAATATATGTGCTCACATATGTATATGTAGAACAAACATTTAAAAAAAAATGAATTAACAAAGTATTTAAAGGACCAAAGTGATGCAAAACACTACCTTACTTTTGGGGAAAGAGGTGGTGTTATACAGGTCTTATACTTATGTTGGAAGTATAGGTTTTCCCATTGTCTTTGGGTTTTTCTTGTGGTGTGGGGGTTCCCAGGCACCTTTCCATCACACCCCCTGACCTTCTTGAGATTGGCAAAAGATTTGCAGCAGGGAGGTCTTGGAAGAGTTCTTGCATTGGGGATACTTTTGGAGCTAAGTCCGGTTTCAAGTAACAGTCCACCTAACAGGGAGTTGCTATGGAGGGCCGCGTCGCATGAGTCCGCAGGGGAGTTGGCTGCCTTTTCTTGAAGGGAACGAGGTGTGAGTTTCACTGGGTGTCCCTTCGCTTGAGTGCTGGGTACTGGTTCGTTGGGGTAGGAGGTCAGTCTTGATGCCTAAGGACTGAGGGTGAAGAGTTTTAATACGGTGGCAGGTCTGCATGGGATTGAGGGATGAAAGGATAGTTGGATTTCCAAAGGGGGGAAAGGGGAAAGTATATGGAAGGGGTAGGAAGGAAGAAAAGAGAAAATACATTAGAAAGAAAGGGAGAAGAGAAAAGAGAAAATCAAGAAAAGAGAAGAGAAGAAAAGAAAGAAAGTAGTGAAAAGAGAGGAGAAAATAGCAAGGGAATGCTAGTTTGCTTGAATGTGTTCGATGAGTAGGGCCTGTAGTATAAGTCTGTACGTCACAGTTGCTGCTTCGGTGGTCTGACTGGTCACATGCTTCAGTTCCTAAAAGAAGGTATAACCTAGCGATAAAGTGAATGTTAAAGAGTTTTCCTGGGACCATCTCATAGTGCAAGCTGGGTATGGTATCTCATGTGACTGAGCCCCGGGCTGTCATCTTAGTTTGTCCACCTTAAACAAAGATACTTTTATAAGAAAAATTAAAAATAAATCTTCAGTTCACTTTTCCCTTTTTCTCTCTTCATTTTCTTCTTTCTCTTAGTCTTCTTTCTCGTCTTCTACTTACTCTTTTTTCTTTCTCTTCCTCCTCTTTTTTATTTTCTTACTCTTCTTCCCCCTTCTTCCTCCCTCCTTGGCTTCTTTTTCTTCTCTTTTTTTCATCCTCTCTCCTCTTCATCATCTTTTTCTTCTTCCTCATCTACTTCCTTTTCTTCCTCCGCCAATTTTTTCTCCCTCTTCTATCTTTTTTCCTTTTTTTTTTTTGTTTATTTTTGTTTGTTTTTTGGGTCAACCTGGCAGCTCTCAGTGGTTACTCTTGGCTTTATGCTCTGAAATCGAACCTGGCAGTCTCGGGGGACCATATGGGATTCCAAGGATTCGAAATGCTGTCCTTATGCATGCAAGGCCAATGTTTACCTCCATGCTAACTCTCCAACCCCACCTAGTTTTATTTTTAATTTTCTTCTCACACTTATTACAACTCTTCTTAATATTCTCTTCCTGAGACTCTGGAACTCCAATGATTCCTATGTTATTTCTGTTGAGTTTATCAAAAACTTCTATTTTCATCTTCACATTTTTTTATTAGTTTTTTCATTGTCTGGTCTTTTGCTTTAAGGTCTTTTTGCAATCTCTTCTACTGTATGGACTTTTTCTGCATCTCATCCTCTGACTCACTCAGTGGCTCTTATTCCTTTGGAGAGGCTTTTCATTGAGTTGTTCATTTCATCTACTGAGTTTTTTAGACCTCTTATTTCAGTGGTAAGTTCTGTCATTATGGTCTCTTCAGATCGATCTATGCTTGCTTTGAGTTCATTGAGCATCCTCCATGCATTCATTAATAGTCTACGAGAGGCTTTTCAGGTCATCTTCATTTTCTATGTGTGGTATTGTCCTGCATTGTTTCCACATCGCGACACTTGTATAGCGTTTTTTCCTGTGTGCTGTGCTGGGTTTGTGGGTTAGAAGTTGTACTCTCCTCTAGCTCCACCTTATTGGTTAGGGCCCTTACCAATTTGTACCCTGAAGATTATATTCAATGGTATCTTCCTGGCTGTCTTGGGCAGAAAAGCTGACAGGGAGCAAGGTAGCAATCTTATAATGTCTCTTCAGATTTGGGGCCTGGAGACTGTTTTTGATGGCATCTTCTTGGCTGTCTTGGGCAGAAAAGGCTGTGGAGTATTCAGTTCTTTTTTTTTTTTTGGTTTTTGGGTCACGTCTGGCAGCGCTCAGGGTTACTCCTGGCTCTATGCTCAGAAATCGCTCCTGGCGGGCTTGGGAGACCATGTGGGATGTCAGGATTTGAACCACTGTCCTTTAGTTTGCAAGGTAAATTCCCTACCTCCATGCTATCTATCCAGCCCCTGCAGAGTGTTCTAATCTGTAGATGTGTCACAGTTTCCTTAGCAGCTCATCTGTTATCTAGCACCAGATTCATTTCCAGATTCTGGTTATTGTAAATAGTACTGCAATGAACATAGGACTGTCAAGGGCGTTTTTGTGCTGTGTTACTTTATTTCTGAGTCTATCCTTAGGAGTAGTATTGGTGGATCATATTGAAACTAAGTTCCAAGGTTTGTGTTTTTTTTGTTGTTGTTTTTTTTTTTTTTTTTTTTAGGAATATTCACTTTATTTTACAGAAAGACTGGACATGATGGCATTCCAAGCAGCAGTGAAGGGGTGACTTCTTTTCTCCCCTCATCTAGGTTAGCACTGGGTATTCTCACTGGTTCTCAGACCACAGTTGAAATGCAGTGCTTGTGATGGCTCTCAGTTATGCTGGGTGATCATGTACTAGGAACCTAACCTGCATGCAGAATTCTCTCTACTACCATTTTAATTCCGTAGTGTTACTAGGTTACATCCAGCAGTCGTCACAGGGCTACACCGTGCTCAGGGATGAAAACTAGGAACGTGTCTCATGAATTGTGGTTTGGATCCTAAATATGACTTCTGGTGTTTATGGAGAGAGAGGTTAGGCTACATTCATTGATATTTAGGGAATATTCTCGGATTTTTGCTCAGGGTCACTATTGACTGTGCTTTGTGGATCAGATCCAGTGTCAGGAAATGAAATGGAATTGACCACATGTCAGAATTTCACCAGGAAACTTGTCCTAGGCCTGTAGGCATTAAATGCCACTTTGTAGTCTGTAGGGCTATAATTTCAATATATTCACATATAATTTCTCTATGAATTCAAGTGTCACCGCCTCTATGGAGAATAAAATATCTTCAGATACTACAACATATTGTTATATGATTTTAGAGTGCTTTTCTGGAAATGTTACTTACAAACTTATATCAGAAAGTTGAAGGATAGCACAGGGGATAGGGTGTTTACGGTTCATGCTTCCACAGAAGTTCAGTCCAGGAAAGCTAAATGGTCTTCCCCAGCTGAGTTAAAAACTAGGAGTAACCCAAAATCTAATAGATTATTTTGGATATGGAATTTGTTAATTTTACAAGATATAGTAAAGGTAAACAGTAAGGAAAAAATCTACTGTTTAGAGACCAGAGGTAAAGTACAGCATTCTATGCAATTGTCCAAGCATGCAGGGCATGATCCTGTATAGCAGAGCAAGGAGTAAGTTATGGACACCTCTGCGTAGAGCTCCATACCCCAAATGAAAAAATTAGAACATTTAAGAGCTTGATGTTTTATCTTGCTTTATTTACAAAATAAGGAAATCTAGGAGAACAGAATTTAGCAGGAGATAGAGCTATGGTCCAGTCAGCCTTGTAAACTCCTTTCTGACCAAAATCTTCCTCTTTCAGCAGAACTAAAGCCAGAAATTCACCCATGTTTTTTCTGCTCACTGTCTTTCTCCAAACAGAACTTCCTCAATCATCACTTAAAACAATGTCACCTCTCTTGGATCCTCTCAGGAACATTTGCAAGAAAGCAAACTCAATCAGAGGATTCCTTTCTACCTAATCAGAATCATCAGCAACAACATTCTAATCCTTATTATGACGAAGCAAGGAATGACATACTTGAAAGTCAGAAGTACACAGAAATCTCCTTACATTTGGATAAAAAGATGAGGCATAAAATAATGTCACCAGCCTTATCTAGACTGTATCACAGTCAAATAGATTGTTCTAATAAACATGAGATTTCAAATAAAAAAACTAACACATGGCATAAAGGAAATCCAAAGAACACAGGTAGAGTAGATCAAGGATTAAAAATGAAAGGATTTTCAGAGACAATAATATCAGGGCTGGGAAACATTTCTCTGATTTATCAAAGGTCACGCACACAGGGGAGAAGCCCTATGTTTGCAGTGATTGTGGGCAAAACTTCAGTAAGAGGTCATGTCTCATCAAACACCAGAGGACACACATTGGAGAGAAGCCCCATTTTTGCAGAGACTGTGGGCGAGGCTTCAGTCAGAGATCACATCTCATCACACACCAGTGGGAACACACATGGGAGAAGCCACATATTTGCGGAGAGTGTTTGCGAGGCTTCAATGATAGGACAGGTCTCATCAGACATCAGAGGACACACACTGGAGAGAAGCCCCATGTTTGCAGGGAATGTGGACAGTGCTTCACTCAGAGGTCAAACCTCATCAGACACCAAAGGACACGGGAGAAGACTCATGTTTGCAAGGATTGCAGACAGTGCTTCAGTCGCAGGTCGCATCTCCTCAGACACCAGAGGACACACACTAGAGAGAAGCCCCATGTTTGCAGAGACTGGGCGATGCTTCAATCGGAAGTCACATCTCATCACACACCGAAGGACACACACAGGGAAGAAGACTCATGTTTGTGGGGAGTGTGGGCAAGGCTTCAGTCGCAGGTCGCATCTCCTCAGACACCAGAGGACACACACTGGATAGAAGCCCCATGTTGCAGACACTGTGGGCGATGCTTCATTCGGAAGTCCCATCTCATAACACACCAAAGGACACACACAGGCGCAAAGCCACATGTTTGCGGGGAGCGTGGGCGAGGCTTCAGTTGGTGATCAAATCACATCAAGCACCAGTGTGTACACATGGGATAATTCCTTTTTGAAGCAGATGTGGCTAATGAATAGTAAATAACTTTAGCATTCACAAGAGGCAGATTCAAGCCACATAAACTAAATAACATGCCTGTGAAATAGGCAGGGAAAATTTAAAACATTTAACGCCATATTTTTGCCCTGTGCACTAATAAACTGTGTGTTTCTGTTTGCACTTTTTGCTTTTTTATTTATTTATTTTTTGAGTTTCTCTGCCAGCGCTCAGGGGTTCCTCTTGGCTCTGCAATCAGCAATTGCCCAAGGCAGGCATAGGAGACCTTATGTACATGAATAAAAAGTTTAGCATATATGTATGATCCAGTATTATAGAGAGGAAAAGATATCTTGCAGTTCATTGCACCTTAAATCACTCTGTGTCATGTTCAATAAATGCAAGACAAAAGATCACAAATTATTTTGTCAAGTGTGATACATAGAAATAGAAAAAGGAATATAGAGTATTACACAATGACATACTGTGAAGTTGGGGTAATTGTTATTATGAAGTAGTAGCTGGTAAAGTGTGGAGTTAGTTGTATTAGAGGTTGCATCAAGAAAGTGGTAGAATGTCTTGGCAATTTTAGTAGATTTGAGCACATGTCAGCACTAGTTGTTCATTTGATAATATTCATTACATTTTGGGGGGGGTCACACCCGGAAGCGCTAGGGGTTACTCCTGGCACCATGCTCAGAAATCACTCTTGACAGGCTCAGGGTATCATATATATGCTGGGATTTGAACCACCATTATTCTGCATGCAAGTCATACGCCCTACTCCATGCTATCTCTCCGACCAAATGATTGTATTAATTTCTGAGAAATTATAAAACTTCATGTCTGAAATAGAATTCTGAAGTCAGGTTGAAAAGTTCAAAGCTCCCAAATGGGGCTGGAGTAGGGCGCGAATGCTAGGGTGTCTGTCTTGCACACCACTGATTTAGGACAGACTACAGCTTGATCCCTCAGCATCCCCTATGATACTCCAAGCAGGATTGTGAAGATGATAGTGCTTGGGAACCCAGACATGATTCTTTCGGCAGGGCAGTTCTGGGTAGCAGGGGACACTCACAAACCCACCATTTCTTGCTACTACCCAAGAGCAAGCTCAGAGGCTTGGGGGCTTTCCTTCATCTGGAATATCTAATTTTTTGTTAACATCTTCAGAAGTGGCATCTGGAGAAGGATATTGTTCATGTTCTCTGAGCTGTTACGAATATTTTATTCTATTTGGAATTTTTTTTTTCCTGGGGGCCACACTCCAGGACACTCAGGGGTTACTCCTGGCTATGCACTCAGAAGTCGCTTCTGGATTGGGGGACCGTATGGGATTCCAGGGGATCGAACCACGGTTCGTCCTAGGCTAGTGCTGGCAAGGCAGACACCTTACCTCTAGCACCACCGTGCCAGCCCCTCTATTTGGAAATTGATACAAGAAATAACTTAATGATAATCAATAGAGCACAATTTCTGTAAATTTCAAAAGATGGACTCAAAGGGCACATTTGATTTCTTTAACATAATGAATCAACATCTTATGTAGAAAACCCAACTAGAAAAGACTTTGTAAATCGCAATGGTGACCTCAGCCGCCTGACTGAGTAGCTGGACAGGTCATCTTTAAGATCTTCGTGTCCATCTCTTAAATTGACAGTTTCTGCCATCTAGCCTGGAGATCTGCTGAGTCCACAGCAGTCACTGCCTGGAGATGTCCTGTGAGACTGAGATGTACAAGAATGTACTGCTCTACCTCTGTTGGGATAGCCGGGTTTACATTCTGTTTTTTTTTTTGCTGGTGCTTGTCACTCATTAAAGGGAGCACCTTTGTGCTGAAGCATCTTTTAGATTGTTCCCTTACCCTTTTCTCCACCCTAGAGGGTTGTCTTTCTCTTTCCAATAAAAATTCCACATCTGGGTGAAATGGGTTGCAATATTTTTTACAGATGGCCTGACTGACTTAACATCTCTTACTAGCGGCCGAAGGGTGGTAGTAGAACTTTTCTCAGTCTGCTTTATTCCCTTCCATCTGTGTGGATTATTTCCATAGTCAGTGCTTTCTTCAAGACTCGATTCTCCTCAATCCCTTGGGTTAAGATATGAGACCCCAAAGCTCCTGGAGATGTTGCATTTTCCCAATGGAGGCTGGGGTGCTGAACATAGCACAGGAAGGAAAGTGCCTTCCTGTATGACCAGAGGAGAGCCTGCATCTCTGGTGTCAGGATCGCACAGAGCATTGTGCTCAGACATGCAGTGTGATTTTGGCTTCAGCTTCTTCCATTCCACCCAATTTTCGAGCTCTGAATCCAGGTCAACTACTTGAACCACAGCTGGGAGAGGGGAAGCAGCAGAACTGTGGAGAAGGTTTGAGTAGATGGGAGCTATAAACCCAAGTAATGCTATATGTAGGGTTTTGTAGAATAATCACTGTTTTTCAGCCTACAGATACTCTGGTTTTCTACAACTATCCAGGCTTCTGCAGGAGACTGCAATAAGCTGCATATCAACCTGCTATACAGGCTCCAGAGCCCCAAAGCTGCCAGAACTGCATGGTGCAGAATTCCAAGACTTTCAGGATCTGGTGCTGCAAGACTCAAAGGGGTTTATGGGAATAAACTGCCAGGAGCATCATGCCAATCCAGAGATTCCTACTTGTAATGACTGCCTGAAACTGAGAGAAAAAGGGAGAGAAATCTTTATTCTCACTTAAGTCTAAGATCGGCCCCCACCCAAGGGGAGAGAGAGAGAGTGAGAGAGAGAAAGATTCGCTAGCAAAAAGTGGCTGGGGAAAGGTCCAGGTTCAATAGAAATGGAGAGATATATATAGATGCAGGGGTGTCAAACTCAATTTACCTGGGGGCCACAAGTGTAAAAGTCGGGGTGATCCTTGAGTGCAAAGTCAGTAGTAAGCCTTGAACATTGGGGGGTGTGACCCAAACAACTAAAACAAAACAAAACAAAAAAATTCCTCTAGGGCAGGGCCACAAAATGTTGTACGGAAGGCCATGAGTTTGAGACCCCTGATGTAGAGGGATAGATGCTTTATCGAAACTTCAGTGGATGGGACAGTGCTTTACTGCTCGCTATCTGGCTCCCTCAGTGGTCCAGGATTTTCTTTTTATATACCTAGCATGACAGAGACCATAACCAAGTGATGTTTCCTGAGTGCAGTCTAGGGGTCTCCAAGAGGTATATTCAGCTGTCTTGACATCAGCAGAAATGGTCATTTTGTCTATGCACTGAAATCTCAGTGGGGAGTCAACTTCACCGCAGTCTGCTCCACCATCACAGCTCACATGGAACTGAACAGTCTGAGCCTTGAAGCCAGAGCCCCAAATGTGTGAAACAGTGCCCTGTTTAATAAACCTGAGAGAGAGGCAACTGTGGTTGGTGGATGATGGCAGGACTGCTGATGCCTCCAGACTTCCACATGCATTTTCTGAGTGTGAATATAGGGCACATATATTTTTGCTATGTTTGTATTAATTTTTCAATTTTTGTGAGTATGTTTGTCTGTGCTCAACTGATCTCTGCACCAAAGAATCAGTACTGGATGTCGACACCATAGTAGCAGATCACTGCTGTGTTATCTCTATGTAAGCAAGGGTCTTTCCTATATGCTAATTCATGATTTTTTGAAGCATAGAATAAAATAGCTCTCAGTTGTTTGGCACCAGCCTATAGAAGGATAGATTTTCCCTAGAATGTATCTTTTCATTCACTGTTTCTATGTCGTCAAGTCCACTGGAGCTTCTCAGAGTCTAGCAGAGGAACCACTCTGAAGCATGTACTTGTGTCATTCCAGGAGGTTACCCTGTACATTTTTCCCTTAAAACCCCAATACTTCCATAGTTTTGTTTTGTTGTTTTTTTTTTGTTTTTGTTTTTTTTTTTTTTTTTTACGAATTATCCTTGTTTTTAATGTAAGTAAATAAAGTAACTTTAATATTGGATTTATACTGAAGGTCAGAAAACAGAATACAGAGAGATAGCATGGAGGTAAGGCATATGTCTTGTAAGCAGAAGGACAGTGGTTTAAATTTCGGCATCCCATATGGTCTTCTGAGCCTGACAGGAGCAATTTCTGAGCATAGAGCCAGGAGTATCCCCTGAGCTCTGCCGGGTGTGACCCCAAAACAAAACAAAAATAACCATAATATGAGCATGTTCGAAATCATCAGACAAGCTGTTTGGCCAGCTCTCTAGGGGTATTTCCTAGGCTGCTTTGCATTGTGGAATTAATTTTAAATTCCTATATGGTATGTTGAGCATTGTACCAGCATTGGCTGTCTACAAGTGAAAGGTCCTATCATCTGGGCTAATTCTCTGACTCGTTGTCTAGGCATTTGTTCCTGGGTAGTTTCATCTATTTTGAGGGAACTAAAGTACATTTCGTTGCCTCTACTTTCAGATTTCTAAGTACCACATAACTTAGGGACATATCACTATAATTTACTTTCTAGTAAAGTTTGAAAGGAGAAATAAGACCCCAAGTAGCCTCAACCTGCATCGATGGATCCTGGATTTATTGAGGAAGGAAAACCTGAGATCTTCAAGAGCCTGTTTCTGGATGTAGCTAGCCCTTCTGTCACCCCCAAGACTGTGTTTGTGATGGGCCATGATTGTGCCCTAGCAAAGGCTTAGATACAGCCAAGATTAGGATTTCAGAGATCTTTGACACCAATTTTTTTTTAAAAAATACAGGATATCATAAATATGACCAAACTAATTTTTTTTTTTTGGTTTTTTGGTCACAGTCAGTGAGTACTCCTGGCTCTATGCTCAGAAATTGTTCCTGGCTCCAGAATGTGAAAACCGGCGGGCTTTCGCAGAAGCCAGCTGCCCTGTTTGGGACATCAGGCAGGGAAAAGCCACGAATCTGCACCAGCCCAGTGGAGCCCAACTGTGAGTGCTCCTTGTAAATGTTTCTCTACTGTCCTCTTGCATGAAACTCTTGGGAGTGGGGCAAAAGATGCTCCAGAAATCTGCTCTCCCAGACGCCATTACCAGGGCGGGTCTCCAGAACGTGAAAACCGGCGGACTTTCGCAGAAGCCAGCTGCCCTGTTTGGGACATCAGGCAGGGAAAAGCCACAAATCTGCACCCGCCCAGTGGAGCCCAACTGTGAGTGCTCCTTGTAAATGTTTCTCTACTGTCCTCTTGCGTGAAACTCTTGGGAGTGGGGCAAAAGACGCTCCAGAAATCTGCTCTCCCAGATGCCATTACCAGGGCGGGTCTCCAGAACGTGAAAACCGGCGGACTTTCGCAGAAGCCAGCTGCCCTGTTTGGGACATCAGGCAGGGAAAAGCCACGAATCTGCACCCGCCCAGTGGAGCCCAACTGTGAGTGCTCCTTGTAAATGTTTCTCTACTGTCCTCTTGCGTGAAACTCTTGGGAGTGGGGCAAAAAAGGCTCCAGCAGAGCACGGCCGCTCCGCTTTGCTACTCGGCCATGCGCTCTTTCTAAGAAAAGAACACCATCGTAACAAGAAGAAAAAATCACACTAACAACTGAGCTATAACACAGAAGCAAGCATTCCTCTTCGGACTGTCTTCTCCGTTGAATGCTTGGGCCTAAGATTTGATCCAGTGTGAGGCTTCACCCACGGAGGACTCCCCTCCCTTAGAGACAAGTCAGCCCATCCAGAAAGGGCGGAGCCAGAGAAGTGTGCTGCCTACATCATATAGCCAATGAATACCACCACAACACGTAGAAAAACCCAAAATACAAGTGTGACAATGGGGAAACAACGCAGGCCAGCATCAGACATAGAGAATGAAGAGGACAATTCTGATGACCAGCAATGGCCAACCAACTAATCAACCTCTCAGATAAGGACTTTAGACTAGCAATATGGAATATGTTCAAAGAACTCAAAGAAACCATGAATCGAGTTGAACAGAACACTAATAAGAACCAAGAAAATATGAAGACAGAAATCACAAAACTCCAAACTGAAATAACATATCAATTAACAGGCCTGAAAAAGTCAGTAAACGAAGTGAATGACGAAATGGATAAGCTCTGGGACAGGGTATCAGAAGCTGAGAATAGACTTGGTGCTGTGGAAGATGAGATACATAACAATTCCATACAGCAGGAGAGATTGGACAAAAAACTTAAAGCAAATGAGCAGACAATGGAAAAATTAGTCAAAGAATGGGAACAGATGGAAATAGAAGTCTATGATAAGATCAACAGAAACAACTTAAGAATCATTGGAGTCCCAGAGACCCAGGAAGAAAATTCCCAGGAAGAATCAATGGTCAAGAACATCATTAAAGAGAAACTTCCAGAGCTAAAGAATATAGGTGATCAAATCCTACATGCTCGAAGAGTACCAACCAAAAGAGACCCCAGAAAAAACACCCCAAGACACATCCTAGTCACAATGACAAATCCCACAGATAGAGACAGAATTCTGAAAACAGCAAGATCAAAAGGGGAAATTACGTTCAAGCAAGCGTCCTTGAGATTTACAGCAGACCTGTCACCAGAAACACTCAATGCCAGAAAGCAGTGGTGGGATATTGTGACAAGACTGAATGAAATGAATGCTTCACCCTGAATACTATACCCAGCAAAACTCACTCTCCGATTTGACGGAAGAATACATGGTTTCACAGACAAAAAGCAGCTCAGAAACTTTACAGACTCCAAACCAGTCTTAAGAGAAAAACTGAAAGACCTAATTTAAGACAAGACTAACCAAGAGACACACCAAATTTCGATATAAAGATGGAATTAAATCCCAGGACAATTCTTTCTCTCAATGTCAATGGACTAAATGCACCAGTCAAGAGACAGAGTGGCTAAATGGATCAAAAAACTCAATCCAACCTTCTGCTGCCTACAAGAAACGCACCTGAATAGTCAGAACAAACATAGACTCAAAATAAAAGGCTGTAGAAAAATTATCCAAGCAAACAACACCCATAAAAAAGCTGGAGTGGCCATACTAATATCAGATAATGCAAGCTTTATACTCAGGAAGGTTGTAAGGGACAAAGATGGACATTTTATATTAATCAAGGGGTATGTAGAGCAGGAAGAAATAACTCTCCTAAACATATATGCACCAAATGAGGGGCCAGCAAAATATTTACTACAACTGTTGACAAATCTGAAAAATAATATCAATAACAACACAATAATTGTGGGGGACCTCAACACGGCTTTGTCAACACTGGATAGGTCAACCAGACTGAAACCCAACAAGAATATACTAGACCTTAGGAGAGAATTGGAAGAAAGAGGCTTAGTGGATATATATAGGACACTCCACCCCCAGAAACCTGGATACACATTCTTCTCCAATTTACATGGGACATTCTCCAGGATAGACTACATACTGGCACATAAAACATACCTCCATAATATCAAGAGGATAGAAATTTTGCAGACTGCCTTTACTGACCACAAGGCTCTGAAATTATTTGTGAATTCCAAAGGGACTCAGAAGAAAAACCTTAACACCTGGAAGTTAAACAGCCTCATAATCAATAACCAGTGGGTCCGAGATGAAATCAAGGAGGAAATAAAAAGGTTCCTGGAAACAAATGACAATCAAGACACAAACTATCAGAACTTATGGGACACAGCAAAAGCAGTACTGAGGAAAATTTATAGCTTTGCAAGCACACATCAGGAAGGAAGAAGGAGCTTACCTGAGTAGCTTAATGACTCAGCTAATACAACTAGAAAATGCTCAACAAAAGTACCCAAGAATAGGAAGACAGAAGGAAATAACAAAGCTGAGAGCAGAAATCAACGAAGTGGAAACCAAAAAACAATCCGAAAGATCAACGAAAGCAGAAGTTGGTTCTTTGAAAAAATAAACACGATTGTTAGACCACTGGCAAACCTAACAAAGAAAGAGAGAGAGTGAAATTTGATAACTCGTATCAGGAATGAAAAAGGAGAGATCACTACTGATATGACAGAGATTCAAAGGGTAATCAGAAACTGCTTTGAAAAATCTACGCCACTAAAAATGAGAACCTGGAATAAATGGATAAATTCTTGAACTCTTATAATCTTCCACGGTTGAAGGAAGAGGATGTAGCATATCTAAACACCCCCATCACCATTGATGAAATTAAAACGGTAATCAAATGTCTGCCGAAAAACAAAAGCCCAGGTCCAGATGGATTCACTAATGAATTTTATCAAACTTTCCAAGAGAAACTACTGCCTATATTGGCAAGACTCTTTCATGAAATTGAACAAACAGAAACACATCCAAATAGCTTTTATGAAGCCAACATCACCTTGATACCTAAACCAGACAGAGATGCTACAAAAAAATAACATTACAGGGGCCGGGCGGTGGCGCTGGAGGTAAGGTGCCTGCCTTACCTGCGCTAGCCTAGGAGACGGACCGCGGTTCGATCCCCCGGCGTCCCATATGGTCCCCCAAGCCAGGAGCGACTTCTGAGCGCATAGCCAGGAGTAACCCCTGAGCGTTACCGGGTGTGGCCCAAAAACCAAAAAAAAAAAAAAAAAAATAACATTACAGACCATTATCTCTGATGAATGCAGATGCATAGATCCTCAACAAAATCCTGGCAAATAGGATTCAATGCCTCGTTAAGAAGATCATCCACTACGATCAAGTAGGTTTCATCCCAGGAATGCAAGGCTGGTTTAACATCCATAAATCTATCAACATAATACACAACATCAATAACAAGAAAAATAAAAACCACATGATCATATCAATAGATGCAGAGAAAGCATTTGATAAGGTCCAACACCCATTCTTGATCAAAACTCTCAGCAAAATGGGAATGGAAGGAACCTTTCTCAATCTAGTTGAAGCCATCTACCACAAGCCAACGGCAAATATTATCCTCAACGAAGAAAAATTAAAAGCCTTCCCTCTAAATTCTGGTACAAGACAAGGCTGTCCTCTCTCACCACTCCTATTCAACATAGCACTGGAAGTACTTGCTATAGCGATTAGGCAAGAAAAAGATATCAAGGGAATCCAGATAGGAAAGGAAGAAGTCAAGCTCTCACTGTTTGCAGATGACATTATACTCTACTTAGAAAACCCTAAAGACTCTACCAAAAAGCTTCTAGAAACAATAGACTCATATAGCAAGGTGGCAGGCTACAAAATTAACACACAAAAATCAATGGCCTTTCTATACACCAACAGTAATAAGGAAGAAATGGACATTAAGAAAACAACCCCATTCACAATAGTGCCACACAAACTCAAATATCTTGGAATCAACTTGACTAACAATGTGAAGGACCTATACAGAGAAAACTATAAAACTCTGCTCCAAGACATAAGAGAGGACACGCGGAAATGGAAATGCATACCCTGCTCGTGGATTGGAAGGATTAACATCATCAAAATGGCAATACTCCCCAAGGCATTATACAGATTTAATGCTATCCCTCTAAAGATACCCATGACATTCTTCAAAGAAGTGGATCAGACACTTTTGAAATTCATTTGGAACAATAAACACCCTCGAATAGCCAAAGCAATCATTGGGAAAAAGAATGGGAGGAATTACTTTCCCCAACTTTAAACTGTACTACAAAGCAATAGTTATCAAAACAGCATGGTATTGGAATAAGGACAGGCCCTCAGATCAGTGGAATAGGCTTGAATACTCAGAAAATATTCTCCAGACATACAATCAACTAATTTTTGATAAAGGAGCAGGAAACCCTAAATGGAGCAGGGAAAGCCTCTTCAACAAGTGGTGTTGGCACAATTGGATAGCTGCTTGCAAAAAATTGAACTTAGACCCCCCAGCTATCATCATGTACGAAGGTAAAATCCAAATGGATTAAAGACCTCGATATCAGCCCCAAAACCATAAGATATATAGAACAGCACATAGGCAAGACACTCCAGGACATTACAGGCATCTTCAAGGAGGAAACTGCACTCTCCAAGCAAGTGAAAGCAGAGATTAACAGATGGGAATATATTAAGCTGAGAAGCTTCTGCACCTCAAAGGAAATAGTGCCCAGGATACAAGAGCCACCCACTGAGTGGGAGAAACTATTCACCCAATACCCATCAGATAAGGGGCTAATTTCCAAAATATACAAGGCACTGACAGAACTTTACAAGAAAAAAACATCTAATCCCATCAAAAAATGGGGAGAAGAAATGAACAAACACTTTGACAAAAAAGAAATACAAATGGTCAAAAGGCACATGAAAAAGTGCTCCACATCACTAATCATCAGGGAGATGCAAATCAAAACAACGATGAGATACCACCTCACACCCCAGAGAATGGCACACATCACAAAGAATGAGAATAAACAGTGTTGGCGGGGATGTGGGGAGAAAGGAACTCTTATCCACTGCTGGTGGGAATGCCGTCTAGTTCAACCTTTATGGAAAGCGATATGGAGATTCCTCCAAAAACTGGAAATCGAGCTCCCATACGATCCAGCTATACCACTCCTAGGAATATACCCTAGGAACACAAAAATACAATACAAAAACCCCTTCCTTACACCTATATTCATTGCAGCACTATTTACCATAGCAAGACTCTGGAAACAACCAAGATGCCCTTCAACAGACGAATGGCTAAAGAAACTGTGGTACATATACACAATGGAATATTATGCAGCTGTCAGGAGAGATGAAGTCATGAAATTTTCCTATACATGGATGTACATGGAATCTATTATGCTGAGTGAAATAAGTCAGAGAGAGAGAGAAAAATGCAGAATGGTCTCACACATTTATGGGTTTTAAGAAAAATGAAAGACATTCTTGCAATAATAACTTTCAGACACAAAAGAGAAAAGAGCTGGAAGTTCCAGCTCACCTCAGGAAGCTCATCACAAAGAGTGATGAGTTTAGTTGGATAAATAACTACATTTTGAACTGTCCTAATAATGAGAATGTATGAGGGAAATTGAGAACCTGTTTAGAGTACAGGCGGGGGTCGGGTGGGGAGGAGGGAGACTTGGGACATTGGTGATGGGAAAGTTGCACTGGTGATGGGTGGTGTAAAAAAAAAAAAGAAAAACTAAACAAAAAAAAAAAACAAAAACAAAGACTAGGTCCTGAACATCACTGGGTGTATATATACAGAGACATGTATTATACATACATATATATGTATATATATACACACATATGTATAAATGATTTTACTAGAGGCTATTCTTTACAAATTAGCTAAATGGTGTACTTCAAAAATTCAGTCTGTAGTACTAGTCTTCATATTGAAATGGAAAATAAAAAAAAAATTTGTAAAAAAAAAAAAAAAAAAAAAAAAAAGAAAAAAGTGCTATCAGAATAAATAGCACAGTGGCATTTGCCTTGCAAGCAGCGGATCCAGGACCTAAGGTGGTTGCTTCGAATCCCGGTGTCCCATATGGTCCCCCGTGCCTGCCAGGAGCTATTTCTGAGCAGACAGCCAGAAGTAACCCCTGAGCAATGCTGGGTGTGGCCCAAAAACCAAATACATATATATATATGTGATAATATACTGTGACTTTAAAGAGAAGTTCTTGAGTTTTTTTTTTTTAATTTTATTTAAACACCTTGATTACATACATGATTGTGTTTGGATTTCAGTCATGTAAAGAACGCCACCCATCACCAGTAAAACATTCCCACCACCAATGTCCCAAGTCTCCCTCCTCCCCACCTAACCCCTGCCTGTACTTTAAACAGGCTCTCCGTTTCCCTCATACATTCTCATTATTAGGAAAGTTCAGAATGTAGTTATTTCTCTAGTTAAACTCATCACTCTTTGTGGTGAGCTTCCTGTGGTGAGCTGGAACTTCCAGCTCTTTCTCTTTTGTGTCTAAAAATTATTATTGCAAGAATGTCTTTCATTTTTCTTAAAACCCATAGATGAGTGAGACAATTCTGTTTCTCTCTCTCTCTCTCTCTCTCTCTCTCTCTCACTCTCTCTCTCTCTCTCGCTTATTTCACTCAGCATAATAGATTCCGTGTACATCCATGTATAGGAAAATTTCATGACTTCATCTCTCCTGACAGCTGCATAATATTCCATTGTGTATATGTACCACAGTTTCTTTAGCCATTCGTCTGTTGAAGGGCATCTTGGTTGTTTCCAGAGTCTTGCTATGGTAAATAGTGCTGCAATGAATATAGGTGTAAGGAAGGGGTTTTTGTATTGTATTTTTGTGTTCCTAGGGTATATTCCTAGGAGTGGTATAGCTGGATCGTATGGGAGCTCGATTTCCAGTTTTTGGAGGAATCTCCATATCGCTTTCCATAAAGGTTGAACTAGACGGCATTCCCACCAGCAGTGGATAAGAGTTCCTTTCTCCCCACATCCCCGCCAACACTGTTTATTCTCATTCTTTGTGATGTGTGCCATTCTCTGTGGTGTGAAGTGGTATCTCATCGTTGTTTTGATTTGCATCTCCCTGATGATTAGTGATGTGGAGCACTTTTTCATGTGTCTTTTGGCCATCTGTATTTCTTCTTTGTCAAAGTGTCTGTTCATTTCTTCTCCCCATTTTTTGATGGGATTAGATGTTTTTTTCTTGTAAAGTTCTATCAGTGCCTTGTATATTTTGGAGATTAGCCCCTTATCTGATGGGTATTGGGTGAATAGTTTCTCCCACTCAGTGGGTGGCTCTTGTATCTTGAATCATTGGAGTCCCAGAGACTCAGGAAGAAAATCTCTGGGAAGAATCAACAGTCAAGAACATCTTTAAAGAGAAACTACCAGAGATAATGAATACATGTGATCAAATCCTGCATGCCCGAAGAGTGCCAACTAAAAGAGACCCCAGAAAAAACACCCCAAGACACATTCTAGTCACAATGACGAATCCCATAGATAGAGACAGAATTCTGAAAGCAGCAAGATCTAAAAGAGAAATTACATTTAAGGGAACATCCTTGAGATTTACTGCAGACCTGTCACCAGAAACACTCAAGGCCAGAAGGCAGTGGTGGGACATAGTGACAAAACTCAATGAAATAAATGCTTCGCCTAGAATACTGTACCCAGCAAAACTCACTTTTAGGTTTGAAGGAACAATACATAGTTTCACAGACAAACAACAGCTCAAAAACTTCACAGACTCAAAACCATTCTTAAAAGAAAAACTGAACGGCATACTTTAAGACAAGGCTTACCAACAAACACACCAAACTTTAATATAAAGATGGCACTAACTCCCAGGACAATTCTTTCTCTCAATGTCAATGGACTAAATGCACCAGTTAAGAGACACAGAGTGGCTAAATGGATCAAAAAACTCAATCCAACCTTCTGCTGCCTACAAGAAACGCACCTGAATAGTCAGAACAAACATAGACTCAAAATAAAAGGCTGGAGGAAAATCATCCAAGCAAACAACACCCAAAAAATAGCAGGAGTGGCCATATTAATATCAGATGATGCAAACTTTATACTTAGGAAAGTAGTAAGGGACAAAGATGGACATTTTGTATTAATCAAGGGATATATACAGCAGGAAGAAATCACCCTCCTAAACATATATGCACCGAATGAGGGGCCAGCAAAATATTTAATACAACTGTTGACAGATCTGAAAAATAATATCAATAACAACACAATAATTGTGGGAGACCTCAACACGGCATTGTCAACACTAGACAGGTCAACCAGACTGAAACCCAACAAGAATATACTAGACCTGAGGAGAGAAATGGAAGTAAGAGGCCTAGTAGATATATACAGGACACTCCACCCCCAGAAGCCTGGATACACATTTTTCTCTAATGTACATGGGACATTCTCTAGGATAGACTACATGTTAGCACACAAAACATATCTCCATAATATCAAGAGGATAGAAATTTTGCAGGCTGCCTTTGCTGACCACAAAGCCCTGAAATTATATATAAACTACAAAGGGACACAGAAGAAAAATTTTAACACCTGGAAGTTAAATAGCCTCATACTGAATAATCAGTGGGTCCGAGATGAAATCAAAGAGGAAATCAAAACCTTCCTAAAAACAAATGACAATGGAGACACAATTTATCAGAACCTATGGGACACAGCAAAAGCAGTACTGAGAGGAAAATTTATAGCTTTGCAAGCACACATCAGGAAAGAAGAAGGGGCATACCTGAATAGCTTAATGACGCAGCTCATAGAATTAGAAAGTGCTCAACAAAAGGATCCAAAAATAGGGAGGCAGAAGGAAATAACAAAGCTGAGAGCAGAAATCAATGAAGTGGAAACCAGAAAAACCATCCAAAAGATCAACGAAAGCAGAAGTTGGTTCTTTGAAAAAATAAACAAGATTGATAGACCACTGGCAAAACTAACAAAGAAAGAAAGAGAGAGAAACTTGATAACTCGTATTAGGAATGAAAAAGGAGAGATCACTACTGATATGGTAGAGATTCAAAGGGTAATCAGAAACTACTTTGAGAAACTCTATGCCACTAAAAATGAAAACCTGGAAGAAATGGATAAATTTTTGGAATCTTATAATCTTCCACGATTGAATGAAGAGGATGTAGCATATCTAAACACACCCATTACTATTGAGGAAATTAAGAAAGTAATCAAATGTCTGCCCAAAAACAAAAGCCCAGGCCCAGATGGATTTACTAATGAATTCTTTCAAACCTTTCAAGAGGAACTACTACCAATCCTGGCAAGACTCTTTCATGAAATTGAAAAAACAGGAAAACTTCCAAATAGCTTTCATGAAGCCAACATTACCTTGATACCTAAACCAGACAGAGATGCTACGAAAAAAGAAAATTACAGACCAATATCGCTGATGAATGCAGATGCAAAGATCTTCAACAAAATCCTGGCAAATAGGATTCAATGCCTCATTAAGAAGATCATCCACTACGATCAAGTAGGTTTCATTCCAGGAATGCAAGGCTGGTTTAACATCCGTAAATCTATCAACATAATACACAACATCAACAGCAAGAAAAATAAAAATCACATGATCATATCAATCGACGCAGAGAAAGCATTTGACAAGGTCCAACACCCATTCTTGATCAAAACTCTCAGCAAGATGGGAATGGAGGGAACCTTTCTCAATATAGTTAAGGCCATCTACCACAAGCCAGAGGCAAATATTGTCCTCAATGGAGAAAAACTGAAAGCCTTTCCTCTAAATTCTGGCACAAGACAAGGCTGTCCTCTCTCACCACTTCTATTCAACATAGCACTTGAAGTACTTGCTATAGCGATTAGGCAAGAAAAGGATATCAAGGGAATCCAGATAGGAAAGGAAGAAGTCAAGCTCTCACTGTTTGCAGATGACATGATACTCTACTTAGAAAACCCCAAAGACTCTATCAAAAAGCTTATAGAAACTTTTTTCTACTATATCTTTTTCTTACTTCCGTCCTCTGTTCTTCCTTTCTCTCTTCCTTCCTCCCTTCTAATTCTTTTCATTCTTTCTTTTTCTGTTTTTTCTTTCTCTTTTATTCATTCTTTCTTTTTTCTTTTCTTCTTTCTTTTTTCTCTTCTTTCTCTTTTTCTTTCTTTTCCTTTCTTTCTTTCTTTCTTTCTTTCTTTCTTTCTTCCTTCCATTCTTCCTTCCTTCTTCCTTCCTTCCTTCCTTCCTTCCTTCCTTCCTTCCTTCCTTCCTTCCTTCCTTCCTTTCTTCCTTCCTTCCTTGTACCCAAGGAGAGTACAAAGTAATTGGTTTAGAATTTAGAACTTGACCTGCACATGTTAAATAAAAGAGAAACACCACACATGACAATAATGTGCATCGCAAAAACTGAACAGTTTAAAATAGCTTTGCTGTTGTGTTTTATATGAATAAACCTATAGGAATTTGGTCTTGAGTGATATTACTGTGGTTCAAGCCCAGGCCCCCACTATTTTGTCAGCTGTGAACATAGATTTAGGTGTAAGCTCTGGTATATGTATGTATGTGGACCCAATAAAAAGTTAAATAAATTGATGAATTTTCAGGAAAAAAAAAGAAATTGTTCCTGGCAGGCTCAGGGTACCATATCAGATGCCAGGATTTGAACCACCGACCTTCTGCATGCAAGGCAAATGCTTTACGTCCATGCTATCTCTCCAGCCCACCATACTATTTTTGAAGACTGTCCTATGTATTTCTTCCTCTCTATACGCCCTTTAACAATGGCCATATATCTTGACCAATTAGCCCAGTTTACCTGCTGCTTCTATGTAGAAGTTTTATTTCTCACTTTCTATCTCTGACTTTTGGTTTTTATTTTAGACACTGGTTTGAACTCCTGATAATGAGAGGAACTATGTAAAACACGTTATTTCCTTTCAGCATATAGTTCTTGTCTAGTATAAGTTTCAACTATCAATGCCACAGTTGGAGTGGTCCCTTCTATTTCCTAATAGTACTGCACCACAACTGGTGGTGGGAAGCCTTTTACCAATGACTGGTTCTCCTGATCCTTGTCTGTATTGTCTCTGGCTATTCTTGCCATCCTATCTTTTCCCTTATATCTCATAAATTATTCAGCCTCCCTTTACGTGTATTCAGATATCTAACTCATTTTACTCAGTATAATGATCTGAATATTCCTCTAATGTATAGGTAAATATTATGACTTCATTTTTCCTAACAGTTACATGGTATTCCCGTGCCAATGTGTAGCAAAGAGTTTCATTATCCACTCATTTGATCTCGGGCAACTCATTTTTCTTCAAACTAAAATCTGGCTATTGTATATACTGCTTATTAAGTGTGAGCGCAAAGCACATGGCTTTGTGGGTACTCCGAGAGTATAGGAAAATTAGAAAAAAAAAATAAACTCATGAGTGTTTCAGGGAATATGCTACATAGAGTTATTTTAAAAAATTATTATGGGGGCCATGTGGCAGGTTTCAGGAGTTCCTCCTATTCAGCAGACAGGAATTACTCCTGCTGCCTCAGGGCCCCTCGGGTATGCCTGGGATTGAACCTGGATTCAGCACCTCCAATGCATTGGTCCTCTCTATGTCTTATGGCTCCAGCCCTATTTGGGAAATTCGGTGGTAGACATGGGCATTATTTTTCAGTTCTGTGTTTGTGAGGGAATCCCCTGGCCCCTCAAGTAGTTCAAAGTCATGGCCTCCACCTGCTTCCTTTCTCTGTTGCCAGACTGAGAAATGGGGGGAAGCACCATTTGGCTGCCTTCGCTGCCGCACCTACAGTTTTGGGGTCCCCGTGGCCGCAGGGGGCACTGGAAGGATGAAATCCTTTCCTTCATCGGGCGAGGGGGTGGGATTGGGTCAGGCGCCCCGGGATCCTGCAGGCCTGACCTCTCCCCTGGTACATTCACTGTCCCTGGGACTCGGGGTTTTCTGCGGTCCAGGCTTTGTGATTTTCCCAGATAATCAATTCTATTTTCTCTATAAATTCCAGAGCTTTCCCCACTCTCATCACTCTGTGACCTGGTGACTCCAGGCCTTTGGTGTGAGCACTTCGGGAAAGAGTATTTTTGGAGGAGGGGGAATTTTATGCAAAAGAGTTATATTTGCAAGGGAGTGTTGGGCCTCTGCCAGCAATGCCAAGGGCAGATAGGTCCATGCCCAAGGTGCCAACTTGGTTTAGCTGCAGAGCAGATGCCCTCCCCGCTGTACTGTCCTCTCCCCCAAAGACCTCTTGGATGTAAAGGTAGATTTTAGTCTAGAAACTTCAAGTGCAGACACAGGTCACATTCTGGTCCTTTATTTTAAAAATGTGGATATTGGGATAATTTAGTGAAAACTATGCTGTTTGGAGGGTGCTTCCCGCATGTTCCCTCACTAGGAGTGGAGGTTGGATGCCAGGTTCAGATGTGCTGTTCAGTTAGGATCCAGCAAGACCCAGAAGAAGCCGCCGGGCAAGATTTTTGCATATGCTTGTTGGTCAAGGCTGTGACTTTTCTCTAGGGATTGTGCACTGGGCCTTGCTGCTCCTCTATGGAAATAATCCAGGCCGGAGCCCATGGAGCCTCAAAGTGTGACTTCCTGTCCCCAGGTAACACTGCCGTATGAACTCAAAGAAGAAAAAAAAAAAAAGAGAAATGTAAAAGAATATAATTCTTCCCAGACCTGTAAGGCCCAGATAAGTTTTAGGAGGAATGGGGGGATGGGGAAGGGATTGTGGCTGCTGAAACTTCCTGGCAGGTGTGCTGTTCTGTGCAGATTAGGGCTACTTTGTCTTTGTTTATTGTCTTGTTTTTGGTTTGGGGGCTTGCCATTCAGTGCTCAGGCATTGCTATGGATTCATTATTCTGAGTCACCAATGATGAGTCTAAGACCCTGTTGGATGCCAGGTTCCAGGCTTGCACTCCTTGTAATAGGGACTAGAATGTTAGTGAGGAAGGAAACCTTGAGCCCAGAATTTCTGCCATAAATTACATTTCTAACTGTCTTGGGGAAAGGCTCTTTAATTTATTTCTAGTTTCTGGCACTATAGCCAAAGGGAAGTTCACATGGCTCTACCCTCTAGAATCATACCTTCTGGATGGGGAGACTGTATTTGTGTTGGGATTTCTGCCTGGAACAGCCTCCTTGCATGGCAGGTATGCAGGAAATCATCGTCTGGTTCTATGACAATGACCTTTTGAAATGTGCAACTGCTTCCTATGCCAGGACTAAAATGTGCCCAAGTCTTTTTGTATTCCCTCAAGGCCCTTCTTGCATGTCTTGTAAAGTCTCCTTGGGATCCTAACTCTGGAATCCTGGTGAATAATTTTTAGCTCTATCTTAAAAAAACACAGCAAGCTCCTTTCCTACAGATGCATTTCCCAGTGAGGTTTATTTGATTTTAGTTTCAGTTTCTTAGTGTTGTCATGTTGCGGGCCAAACCTGTTCGCAAGACGCCAGTGCCTGCAAACAGATCCTTCGTGGAATTTCGGGAAAAAATCCGCGGGGAGAGAGTGGGTGCACGGACGGCGAATGACGGAAAATATGTTGTAGAAATGAATGAAACCACGCAGATTGCATGGGGACTCTCGTTTACAGAAACGGAGACAAATTTATTTTTTGAGCTGGTAGCTTTTAAAGGTTAGAGACTTGGAAGGCAGATGCAGATTTTAGACATCAAAGAGGCTGGGAAAAGAATGAAGGACTCTAGCTTAGATTAGCATATAAAAGAGTTGAAACTGAAGGTGAAAAAAGCAGCAAGTTTTGGGTTCCCTTTGCTTTGGGTAAAACAGAAGAAAAACGTAATTACAGGGGAGTAGGAATGTGAGGAATGTTTCAGAGTTTTGGGAAAAAATGAAAATTACTTTATTATGAGCTAAGTTTATGGAAAGGCCTGAATTTAGGCGCCAAGGTAGCAAAAATTACAGGGAGCTATTAAATGGGAGACTTTTGGCTGTTTCATTGCTGTTCTAGTTAGAAAGAATTTACTAAGGCCTGATTTCTAATAAAGGTTTAAAATAAAGAGAGAAATAGTTACAGCCCTTATGAAATTATGTCCAAATAATCCACGCAGAGGGTCAAGTGATTTTGACTACTCTAAGCGGGCCTTTTTGGCAGATAATTTCTTATTTGAGGAGAGCACTACACTTTCGTGTGTGTCTCTCCAGAGTGGGTGTAGCACTGTCATATCTCTGCTTCTGTTTTGTGCTGGATTTGAGTCACTGGCTATGCTCAGGTATTTTCCTTGAGTTGTGTCCCTGGAATTGACCCAGGGTGGTTCGTCTCTGCATCCCTCCTGGCTCTGTTGCTCAGGTCCAGGACACACAGCTCAATTATATTGTCAATTACTCTGCAGATTCAGCTTCCTCCCTGCAGCCACATTTCTCCTCAGTAAACCAGTTGCATTTCCAAAGCTTCCTATGATGCTACAAATAGGGTTCAACCCTGACAACATCAAGGGACACTAGCCTTTTCCTAGGATTGACCCAGGATTGTCCCTTTCAGCACCCTTTCTGCTCAGATCCAGTACACACAGCTCCATCATTTTGTCCGTTACTCTACAGAGTAATGTTGGTCCCTGCAGCCACATTTCACCTCAGTTAATCACTTGTGATTCCAAAGCCTCCTCATCCTCAGTTCCGTAGTTTGTGGTTCTAATTGGGAAAAAGAAGCAAAGGATCTTTCAAGAAAGCATTCTTGTTGTGTGTTGTGTCATTTTGACCTGCAACAGAGAGGTTTTATTTGCAAGTGAACCAGAATGCTGATTATGCCAAGCAAATGTTTGATTCACCAGAATTTCCCTTCTCTGATCCTTGTATCCTGGCAGAGATGGGCTCTAGGGACAGGAGGGGCTAGTGCGTGTTTAGCATTTGGGGCCATGTCATGAGTTGCTATTTTAACATCTTCAGGTTCTGCAGTCAGACATTTCATCCACTAGTATTCAGTGAGTCTAGTGCATGGATTGGCCCCGAGTGATCTGTCTGCAAAGCAACACCTCGCAAAACTTAGAGGGTCATGGTGGCTGGGTGATCTAAGACAGCAGAAGGGAAAGGCCATTACTCCTAAGAATATAGGAGGTTCTGTCCTCTCCCAATGCCCTGGGTGAGCATGGCCCTGACCTCCTCTTTGTGTGTTTAGGACACGGTGATCTTTCCTGATGTAGTCGTAATCTTCTCAACCAAGGAGTGGCCATGTTTGGATGCCTCTCAGAGGAAACTCTCTAAAGATGTGATGCTGCAGCACTACAAGCACCTGCAGGCAGTAGGTGAGAGCTGCCCTGGAGCCTTTGCTTTGGAATTCAGGTAGGGAGGTGCCCAGATTCAGCTGATCCCAAGGTCAAGCACATTCCTGTTATTACCACTATCCAGCCCTCACTTTATTTCTTAGAGGAGTTCAACTTTATATTTTTAAGTGTGTGTTTAACACCCAGAGGAATCATACATTGTTTCCTGGGTTTGCCTCTCTGGGCGAAACTGGGTTTGATCGCCCTCTCTTCATCTAGTTACCTAAGCCTGCCATGTGTCTTGCCTCAGCACAAAGCAAGGAGTCTGCCCTGATCACTGTGGGTTTTGCCAAAAGTGATGTGATTTCATGACCCAGGGATTCTCATCCACACTTGTGGATGACCCCAGGACTTGTTCTAATTCTGAGTTCAAGGATCACTCCCAACATGTTTTGGTGATCATCTAGAGTGCTAGTGATCATGACTGAGTTGACCATGTGAAATGCCAGCACTGACGTATTGCTCCCCTGTCCCTCATTGTATGACCCACCGCCTCCTGTCATTTCAACCTGCTCTCATTTGTTCAATAACCAACATGATATGGAGAGCTAAGAATCTGTTCTTCATCTGTTCTGTTATTTGTCGGATTTTATTATGGACGCAGACTCATACAAAGGCTTTTCTCTCCTTGTCCTTAACCCAAGAATTTTCCTTCTGGGCAGGGCACTGCAGGTTGAAGCCCGAGCTGATCTTCTGGTTGGAAAGTGGAGCTTTGGGGAGGCTACCAAGATGTATGTTTGAAGGTGAGTGTTGAAAGAGTTTTTGGATCAGGTTCTGAGTTGAATATGGAACATCATGGATGTACATAAGATTGGGGCATTGAACTTGGGGTATCAGTTTTCCAGTTTATTGCTGCAGGAAGTCTCCTCCTTCCATTCACTGTCAGGGTTGCTGAATTACAGAATACTCTGAAGATTTTCTGTCTTGCCTTTTCTCTTTCAATTTCTACGTCCATGAGTTTTTAGAACGTATTTTGATATTCTGAGCCTTCATTCCATGTTTGTGCTTTCAACATGGCTGCACAGCCCTCTATTGGGATTTTCATCTAATGCCTCTCAATCTTTTTCCTTTATTTTTACCTTTTCCCTTCGATTTTATGTATTTTTGTGATGCCCAAAAAAGTAATTTTTTGTCTACTTTTTTGTTATGGTCCACTCTGATGGTACTTGGTTTTTTTTTTCCTGTCCCTGTGCTTTATGAATCATTCCTGGTGGGCTGAGGTGACATTACTCAGTGTTGGTAATTGAAATCAGTTCAGCCACTTACAAATCAAATACTATCCCTGATGTGTTTCTTTCTAGACCATTCAGAATTATTTCTTTGCTGGTACTTTTAAACCATTGATGAGTGTGCCCAACACACATTTAATGTGGAATTCGCCAATTTCCTTACAATGATCTTGCCAACCTGTCTTGCCTTTCCATATCAGCAGTTCTATTACCTGAAAACAACAAGTATTCACTCTACCATCATTGCCATATTCAACCAAGCCTCATTCAACTAATTCTTTTTTATGAATAATTTCTTTAAACATAATGGTTACAGAAATGTTCCTAATTGGATTAGAATCATAGAATGTATGCTACCCTTCACCAGTGCAACTTCTTTACTACAAATGTCCCTCTTCACTCCACCTCCCTATGGGTTTGGTCATAGGTCGTGCTTACGCCATAAGTCTTGTACCATGTTTCTAAGCTCTAACTATGCCATTTTAGATGTCCTGACTCAAATTTAAATTTATTGACAAATAATACTTTAAGCGCAACCCTATTTTGCCTCTGGTACTACAATTGCAAGCTGAGTGCTATCCAACCAAATTAATATATTTTCTCATAGGATGACACTAAGGATTTTTCTCTCCCTATTATTTTATCCTAATTTTCAGTGCAGTGAGTGCTCTAACTACAATCCCTGCTCTTAATGATAAGCTTCATATTATGAACTGGTACTTCTGGGTTCACTTCTATTGTTTTTAATAATTAGTTCCATACCATCTTCTATTTTTCTAATATTCCAATGGGCCACACCCAGTGACGCTCTGGCTATGTGCTCAGAAATCGCTCCTGGCTTCGGGGATCATATGGGACTCCAGGGGAGTGAACCGCAGTC
This sequence comes from Suncus etruscus, assembly GCF_024139225.1. NCBI lineage: Eukaryota > Metazoa > Chordata > Mammalia > Eulipotyphla > Soricidae > Suncus > Suncus etruscus. The sequence goes on along the minus strand of NW_026060328.1, from coordinate 89,551 downwards.
TGTCCTAGGCTAGTGCAAGCAAGGCAGATAGCTAACCCCTTGAGCCACCGCACTGGCCCCTGTCCCTCATAATAATATGAGCATAATTGGGGCCACAGTGATAGCACAGCAATATTGTGTTATCTTTCCTGTGCCCCAGTCAGGATGAACCTGAGGAAGATTCTCAGCATCCAACAATGATCCCATCAGCTTTCCAGGAGTGATATCTGAGCATGGAGCCAGAAGTAATCCTGAGAACTGTCATATATGGCCCCAATCCTCCCCAAAATATGAGCATAATAATCTCCATGTCCATCCATATATAAGCAAATTTATTACTTCAATATTCCTAAGACTGCATAATATTCTATTGTGTCGATATACAGTTTCTGTAGGCACTCATCTATTGTCTGGCACCTGTGTTTTTTCCCAATTCTGGCTATCATAAATAGTGGTCTGATAAATATAGGGATGTGGAAAGCATTTTTTTTTACTGTGCTTTACTTTTCCTAGGGTTTATCCCTTTATGAGTTTTTGTGTGTGTGTGTGGGGGGGGTCACACCTGGCAGTGCTCAGTGGATCACCCCTGGATTTATGTTCAGAAATTGCCCCTGGCAGGCACGGGGAACCATATAGGATGCCGGGATTCAAACCACCATTTTTTCTGGAAAAGAGGCAAACACCTTGCCTCCATGCTATTTCTCCGGTCCCCCTTTAGGATTTTGTGAGGAAAGAGAATGTGCTATCACTATTTATATTCAGGGATTACTCTTGAATTGGTTCAAAGGAATCATTCCTGGTTTGGATGACCATGTACATTCTCTTGGATAAATTGGGTTTGGCCAAAGGTCGTGCTTATGCCATAAGCCTTGTACCATGTTTCTAAGCTCTAACTATGCCTTTTTAGATGTCCTGACTCAAATTTAAGTTTATTGACAAATAATACTTTAGCACAATCCTATTTTGCCTCTGGTATTCAATTTAAAGCTAAGTGCTATCCAACGATAGGATATCATAGGATATCCTAAGGATAAATTGAACTCATTAAATTTATCATAGGATGACAGTAAGGATAAATTGAACTCATTACATTTATCATAGGATAACATTAAGGATGAAGTGAACTCATTTAATAAGTGCCCCTTGAGTAAATTTATCTTTAGAAATTAAATCGCAGTAATACAATTTCAGAGTGATGTGTATGAAAAGCTACTTATGACTTGTTTTACAAAGTTCCATGATATAGATCATAGCAATAGTAAGGTGAGTTGGGTGTTTGCTTTTCATGGGCCAACTCAGGCTCAGTCTTTGGCATCCTATATGGTCTTCTACTGCCAACCAGAAGTACTTGATAACTGCATAAATGGGAGTAACCCCTGAGCACTGTTCAGGTTGGCCTAAACAAAGCAAATGATTTTGGATAAATATTTTCTGAATTTTCAATATTTAGTGAGTACAAGTAGTATGACAAAACAGACAGTTTAGAGACCAGAGAAATAGTACATTATTGCAAACAATTGATCAAGCACGCCGAGGATGATCATAGATCCCAGTACATGGAATAAGTAGTGGGCCACTCGGGAGTAGCTTCAAATTCCAAGCAGAAAAATTAGAATAGTTAAGAACAGGAAGTTGCAGTTTATTTTATCAACAAATTAAGAAATCTAGGAGAACAGACTTTAGCAGGAGATAGAGGTATGGTCCATACAGCCTTGCGAAGCCTACTCTGACAATAATCTTTCTTTTTCAACAGAACCAAAGCCAGAAATCCACCCATGTCCCTTCTGTTCACTTGGCTTTCTTCAATCACAACTTCCTCAATAATCACATGGAACAAAGTCATCCCTCTCGGATCCTCTCAGCAACATCTGTAAGAAAGCAAGGTCAATCAGAACTACAATTCATATGATCAGAACCAATAGCAACAACTTTCTAATCCCTATAATGACAAACCAAGGAATGACATACATGAAAGTCAAAAGCATAAAGAAAACTGCATACCTTTGGCTAAAAAGATGTGGCATAAAAGAATGTCAAAAGCCTTTTCTGGACTATCTTACAATCAAGTAGGGAGCGCTTATAAACATCAAATGACAAATGAGGAAAACACTAAAACAGAACATAAAGAGAATCCAGAGGACATAGGTAGATTGCATCAAGGATTACCAATGCCAAGCACTTTAAGAAACAATATAAGGCCTGAGCAAGGCTTCACTGATGCATCAAATGTGGTATACCAGAGGGCACACACATGGGAGAAACCCCATGTTTGCGAGCAGTGTGGGCGATGCTTCAGTCAGAGATCACATCTCCTCACACACGAGAGGACACACACAGGGAAGGAGCCTCATGTTTGTAGGGAGTTGGGCAAGCCTTCAGTCGGAGGTCACAACTCATCATTCACAATAGGACACACACTAGAGAGAAGCCCTATGTTTGCAGGGAGTGTGAGCGAGCCTTCATTCATAGATCAAGTCTCATTCCACACCAGAGAACACACACGGGAAAAGCCCCATGTTTGCAGTGAGTGTGGGCGATGCTTCAGTAGGAGGTCACATCTAATTAGACATGAGAGAACACACACGAGGGAGAAGCCACATGTTTGTAGGGAATGTGGGTGAGGATTCAGTCGGAGGACACTTTTCATCGCACACAATAAGACACACACTGGAGAGAAGCCCTATGTTTGCAGGGAGTGTGGGCGAGCATTTACTCAGAGTTCAAGTCTCAATGCACATGAGAGGACAACACAGGAGAGAAGCCCTATGTTTGCAGGGAAACCCCACATTTGTAGGGAGTGTGGGCGAGCATTCACGAAGAGTTCAAGTCTGAATGCACATCAGAGGACACACACAGGAGAAGCCCTATGGTTGCGAGGGGTGTGGGCGATGCTTCAGTTTCAGGTCATGTCTCATCACACACAGTAGAACACACACTGGAGAGAAGCCCTATGTTTGCAGGGAGTGTAGGCAAGCATTCGCTCAGAGTTCAAATCTCATCAAACATGAGAGGACACACTCTGGAGAGAAGCCCCTTGCTTGCAGGGAATGTCGATGAGGCTTCAGTCTGTGATAAAGTCTCATCAAACACCAGAGGACACGCACAGTGGGGAATCCCTGTGTATGAAGCAAATGTAATTAATGAACAATAAAAAAAACTCAGCATCTGAAAAAGCAAATACAGGCAACACAAAATGCATAACACACCCGAGAAATTGGCCAGGGAAAACTTCAAACATCTAACTCCATATTTTGCCCTGTGAACTATTAAACTTTGTACAGTTCTCATCTCCTTTATTTCCTCCCCCTGAAAGTAGTAGGAAACAGACTCATACTATCACATAGTTCTTTTTGTTTTCATTGTATGTGCTTGTGCCACACCCGCTGACGCTCCTTGCTATGCTTGCTCAGAAATCACTCCTGTCTTGGGGAAACATGGGACCCCAGGGCATCAAATCATGGTTCATTTTAGGTCAACCACGTGCAAGGCAAATGACCTATCGCTGCAATACTCTCCAGCCCCTATATTACAGAATATTACATAAAGAATCTGTTGCTGATAAAATGCCTATTTGAGACCACTTAGGTTAAATTATTAATAAACTGATTCCTAAGTTTAAGCAGAGAAGTCTCATATAAGATGAAGTTATGAAAGGAGGTATTAGATCTTCTGGTAAATAAGACCTTTTCTCTTGTATTTGGTTGTATTTTGCTTTGGGCAAACTGCTGGCTCTCTCCACCCACTTAGATTTCTGCTTATTCTAAGCAGAATTCTTGTATGTGGAAGTTCCTCGTCTGTGTTCTCCCCTTTACCATGTGTCCATTACTGTCTGCATCAGTGTTTTGTGTCAGCCCCGTATCACCAGTGTCCTGTATTGGGACATGAGGCTTCCACTTGAGTTGATCTATTTCATAAAGGTAGCCCACTCATCACGTATATCTTGGGTAGCAAAAAATCTTTAATTCGAGATATTAGTAAGTCTGGGATTCATTATTTGACCTAGCAACAGAACAGGGTTATTTGTCAACTCTGAGTGTGGTGAGTGTTGTGGAAGAGATTTAAACACACATAGATTATAAATCTCTGTTCAGACTTCTTAAAGAATGCAAAGGTGGGTTGGAGAGATTGCACAGCGGTAGATTGCACAGTGGTAGGGCATTTGCTCTGCGTGCAGCTGACCCCGGACTGACCCAGTTCGATTTATGGCACCCATATGGTCCTCCAGCCTTTGAGGTGTGATTAATATGTGCAGAAGCCAGTGGGTGTGGCCCAAAACCAATCAATAAAATTGTTTGAGAAAAATGTTCCATAGGGTTAGTATAGAAAATTCTTCAATAATATGAAAGGCAATTGTTTCTGGTTTCAAAAAAAGCAGGAGTAAATGTAGAGAGGAGAGGGCGGAATGGTGGCACAAGCGATAATGTGTCTGCCTTGCACGTGCTAGTCTAGGATGGACCCCAGCATCCCCTATGGTCCCCCAAGCCAGGAGCGATTTCCAAGCACATAGCCAGGAGTAATCCCTGACTGGGTGTGGCCCAAACCCCCCCCCCAAATGTAGAGAGGAACTATATGAAAAAACCCTCTCATTCCAACAGAAAAGCTGTCTATTTTAGAAACAATCTATACATTTCTCAAATAAGGAACAATAGAGCATTACATTCTACAAAAAGAATGCACTCCATTAGAAATGTGAACTGAACAATACATAGACATCACAGAGCTCAGTGTACTATGGATAGGAAGATAGTGGGTTGAGTAGGTCCTGCAAAAATTTAGTTTCATGTGTGATTTTAGAGTATGAGACTTCAGTACAATGCTGTAAATTACAGTGCATCAAACAAAATTTAAGAATTATGAATGAGCACCTTGTTATTAGTTTATATCAAAAGTTGAACACAATGATATGAATGAAAAGTTTGGCATGTACGTATGACCCAGTAGTAGTACAAGGAGAGAAGATACCTTGCAGTTCATTGCAACCTAAATGAATTCGGAAGAGTCATGTTCAAGTAAATGCATTACTGAGAAGGTCTCACATGTATGACTTCATTAAGTGTGGTAGAAATAAAAAGGGGATACATGGTTTTACATGATGAAATGCATAGAAGTTGGAATAGTAATTGATATTATGAAGTAGTCGATAAGGATATCTAGAATAGTAATTGATATTATGAAGATAAGGATATCTGGAATAGTAATTGATATTATGAAGTAGTGGGATAAGGAGTGGAATTAAGAGTTTGATTAGTGGAATCACATTAAGAAACTGGTAGAACTCCTTGGGTATATTTACATTAAGGTGAGTTTATACTAAATTTATGTGGTTAAAGCTATTGTATTGATTTGCTGTAAATCATAATTTTAAATTTTAAATAAGGAGTAATCTCAAGTCAAATCTCAAATTTCAAGGTTCCATTGCTCACAACTCCCCAAACTGGCAGCATTTCTGATCTAACAGGATTGTGAGGATGATATTGCTTTGGGACAGAGGCTGGATCCTCCCTACTGGGCAAGGCAGTGCAGCAGGAGACGCTCAGGACCCAAATTCTAGGCTACCACCATGAGCAGGTAAAGAGGCCTGGGAGAGTTTTCCTCAATCCAAGATGTCCAGATACCAGACCAAAAACATTGAAATAGTATCCAGGGAAGAACATTGCCCATGATCTCTGAGCTTTTATAAATGTGGGTATTTGCTCTCAGTTCTATGGGGGCATTACCCTGGCCTTCACAAATGCATGCATTAGCTGCACCCAGAGCTCTAAGGCACAAAGATGGATGTGTGTTATGTTTCTGTGACACTGATCCTTCAGTTTCTGCATAGGAATAGATCGACACCTCCAGGCCTGGAAGTGGCTGATAAATAGCTGGAACCTGGATATTTAAGACTACTGCTGGCAGTTGTTTAACATCACAACAATCTCCAATTTTTTTTCTTTTCTCTTTCATCACACCCTGCGTAGGAATCATCAATCACCTGCCTTCGCTGCTTGGACCAAGAGGTTGAGAGGTCTCCGTGGGTCCTGGGGCATCTGGAGGGAAGATTTTCTTTCCAGTATCGCTACCCTGCTTCCAATCTCATGTTCTTAGCACTCAGAGGCTGCAGCCACTTCATGTGTGTGGAGGTGGTGCCCCAGGAAGGCACCACCCTATCCACTGCCTGCCACTTGGGCAGATGTATTTATTCTTTCTCTATCACTTTCTTTTTTTCCTTTTAAACACTGTTTCACATTATTGTGTTGTTGCTTGTAATGTCCTATGAGGTAAACCTCTCTATTTAAATAAACTTTCATTTATCTGCATGTTAATCAGTGAGACCATAACATGCTAACTTAACAATAAATGATGGATTTATGCAGTTTTCCTCTGAAATCTCTGTGACTGATTGTTTGAGAGCACGAGACCATACTCTGTCTTTGAATAAATGTAAGGCAAATAATGTAAGGCAAATTTGAGATCCTGAGAATCTAGGATGATAGGAACTGCTGTCACAGAGACCCTTTAGAATGCCACAGATACCTGTATTGCTCTGTTTGTTGATAAGAAACATTTGCTATGATGTATTCTGTAAGCTGTGTGTTTACAATATGAATTCATTACATGTTAATTATCTGCTCCTTACTTTGGATTTTTCCAGAAATACTAAATATATTTAGTGATTGTCATGACTTATTTTTATGTACATTCTGTAATAGAACAAAATATTTTTTTGCGGGGGCTACACTTGCTGATGCTCAAGGGTTTCTCCTGACTCTGCACTCAAAAATGGCTCATGGATTAGGGCCGGAGAGATAGCATGGAGATAGAGCATTTGCCTTGCATGCAGAAGGATGGTGGTTTGAATCCCAGCATCCCATATGGTCCTCCGCACCTGCCAGCAGCAATTTCTTTTCTTTTCTTATTTTGTATTTTGGGTCACACCCACCAGTGCTCTGGGGTTACTCCTGGCTCTATGCTTAGAAATTGCCTCTGGCAGGCACAGGGGACCACATGGGATGCTGGGATTTGAACCACCATCCTTCAGCATGAAAGGCAAATGCCTTAACTCCATGCTATTTCTCCGGCCCCAGGAGCAATTTCTTATTGTAGAATAGCCAGGAGTAGCCCCTAAGCACTGCCAGGTGTGACCCAAAAACTCCCCCCAAAAAAAGAAAAGGAAGGAAGGAAGGCAGGAGTCGCTTATGTCTTGGAGGACATTATGGGGTGTGGGGGGATTGAACTGTGGTCTGTCCTAACCTAGCCAGGGAATTGAACCATGATGTGTTCTAGGCAAACATTGGCGAGGCAGACGTCTTATTGCTCTGTGACCCGGTGACCCCAGGCTTTTGGTGTGAGCACTTTGGAAAGCATATTTTTTGAAAAGGAGGCATTTTATGCACAAGAATTATTTTTGCAAGGGAGTGCTGGGCACTGCCAGCAAGGTCAAGGGCAGATTGGTCCATCCCCAAGGGTCCAGCTTGACCCCCAAAGCCCTTTTGATTGCAAAGTAGATGTTCAGTCTAGAAACTTCAACTGCAGACACACGTCCCATCCTGGTCCTTTATAAGCTCTGTGGATCTTAGTGAATATTAATTTGGTGGACAAAACTCACTTTGGGCGCTTTCCACATGTACCTGTACTAGGAGTGGAGGTTGGGTGCCTGGTTCAGATGTGCTGCTGCTCAGGGTTTGAATCCAACAAGACCCAGAGGAAGCAGCAGGGCAGGACTCAAGCTCATCCTTGTTGCTCAAGGCTGTGACTTTTCCTTAGGGATTGCACAATAGGCATTGCTGCTGCTCTTCGGAAATAATCCAGGCCAGGGAAGATGGAGCCTCAAACAGTGGCATGCTATCCCCAAGTCAGGGTGCTGCATGGGCTCTAAGGAGGACAGAGGAGAGGGAAAGGAGTACAATCCCTCTTGGACCTGTGCGGCCCAGAGATGTTTTAGGAAGCAATCTGGGGAGGGTTTGTGGCTGCTGACACTCCTGGCAGGGGCGCTGTTCTCTGCAAATTGAGGCTGTATTTGTCCTGGTTTGTTGCCTTGTGTTTGATTTGGGGGCTTGCCATTCGTTGCTCAGGCATTGCTATGGATTTATTATTCTGAGTCACCACTAATGACCCTGTTCTATGACAGGTTCCAGGTTTGCACTCCTGATATAGTAGAGAACAGGATGTTGTTGAGAAAGAAGACCTTGAATTTCAACCATAAATAACATTTCTAACTCTCTTGGGGAAAGGCTCTTATATTTATTTCTGGTTTATGGCACCATAGCCAAAAGGGAATTATTATGGCTCTTCACTCTAGAGTCATACAATCTGGATGGGGAGACTATAGGTGTGTTGGGATTTCAGCCTGGGACAGCCCCCTTCTCTGGCAAACATGCAGTAAATTGTCCTCTGGTTTTATCACAAGGATCTTTTGTAATGTGCGGCTGCTTCCTATGTCAGGATTATAACTGTGCCCATATCTCCTTCTTGCAAGGACCTTCCTTGCATGTCTTGTAAAGTCTCCTTGGGGTCCCTAAGTCTGGAATCCTGGTGAATAATTTTTAGTTTGATCTTAAAAAACACAGTATACTCCTTTCCTACATATTCATTTCACTGTGAGTTTTGTTTTAATTTAGTTTGGGCTGCTTAGTGCTGAGTTATGTCTGATTCTTTCCTTTTGTGTTGAAATTTGAGCTATGGTTATGCTCGGGGTTTTTCCTTGAGTCTTCACAGAGACTCACTCTGAGTGAGTTCACTCCTGACAGTATCAAGGGACATTAGCCTTTTCCTGGAATTGACCCAGGATTGTCCCTTTCTGTACCCTTCCTGATTCTGTCGCTTAGGTCCAGGACACACAGCTCAACTATTTTCTCACTTACTCTGCAGAGTCAGCTTCCTCTCTGCAGACACATTTCTCCTCAGTAAACCAGTTGCACTTCCAAAGCCTTCTTCTCTGCAGTCCTGTAGCTTGTGGCTCTAATTGGGAAAAGAAAGCAAATTATCTTTCGAGGAAGCAAAGGATCTTTCGAGGGAGCATTGATGTTTTGTGTTGTGTCATTTTGACCTGCACTAGAGAGGTTTTATTTGCAAGTGAACCGGAATGCTGATTATGCCAAGCAAATGTTTGATTCAGCAGAATTTCCCTTCTCTGATCCTTGTATCCTGGCAGAGTTGGGCTCTGGGGACAAGAGGGGCCAGTGTGTATTTAGCATTTGGGGCCACATCCTGAGTTGTTATTTTAGCTACTTCAGATACTGTAGTCAGACATTTCATCCACCAGTGTTCAGTGATTCTAGTGCGTGGATTGGCCCTGGGTGGTCTGTCTGCAAAGCAGCACCTCCAAAAACCTAGAATAGTGGCACACATCCTATTGGCCTATCTGGCTTTCTAGCTTGATATTTGTGGACCTTCCCTTTGGGTACTATGAAGAGAAGGGCAGGAAGGAGAGGGCATTACTCTTTCTAGGAATCTAGGGGGTACTTTTCTCACTCCAATGCCCTAGGTGAGCATGGCCCTGACCTCCTCTTTGTGTGTTTAGGACATGGTGACCTTCCCTGATGTGCCATCATCTTTTCTATGGAGGATCCATGCTTGGATGCTTCTCAGAGGAAACTCTATAAAGACGTGATGCTGGAGATGTACAAGCACCTGTGGGCAGTAGGTGAGAGCTGCCCTGAGCCTTCTGCTTGGGAGACAGGTGGGGAGGTGCCCAGATGAGGCAGGGATATGGGCTCAACTGGGAACTTAATTCTGCTAAACTCAAGTTCAAGCCCCTCTCTATTGCTCTTACTTTCCAGCCACTGGTTTTATTTCTTAGAGTAGTTGAGCTTTACCTTTTTAAATGTGTTGTGCTCAGGAAACAGAGGAATTGTATATTATTTCCGGTGTTTGCCATATGTGGGCCAAACTGGGTTTGATCCCCATCTCTGCATCAAGTTACCTAAACCTGCCATCAGCCCTGCTTCAGCACAGAGAAAGGAATCTGCCCTGATCACTGTGTTTTGGGAAAAGTGATGTGATTTCATCATGAGGTCCTCATCCACACCTGTGTTTGACCTCGGGACTTATTCTAATCTTGATATGTTTTGGTGATCATCTAGAGTGTTAGTGATCATTAAAGTATTTTATGACTCTAATCAAAAGTAAGAAATGCTAATATATCTACTATTTTAAAGTATACTAACTTCTGGACTTAGTTAAGCTTATTACTTACTATACTTAATCTATAACTATTTAATAAAATTCTTGGTATGCCTAATATACTTAGAACTAGGCACTATTCAAGAAAATGTGTAATATGCCTAATCTAGTTAAAGAAAACTACTTAATAAAATTCTTACTATTCTTTTTTTTGTTTGTTTTGTTTTTTGGGCCACACCCGGTGGTGCTCAGCGGTTACTACTGGCTGTCTGCTCAGAAATAGCTCTTGGCAGGCACGGGGGACCCTATGGGACACTGGGATTCGAACCAACCACCTTTGGTCCTGGATAGGCGGCTTGCAAGGCAAACACCACTATGCTATCTCTCCGGGCCCTTACTATTCCTAATATACATATTATATCTCATCACTACTCAAAAAATAGCAATATGCCTAATATATTAAAGGAATAATTAATAAAATTCTTATTTTCCAGAGTCATCTGTGATCTCAGAATCTTTGGTGGCATTGGGAACCGTCAGCTGCACTGGGGATGGAGCCACGATGCCAGTTTGCAGAGTCATCGGTGACAACAGAATCTGTGGTAGTGTTAGAGCCTTCAGCAGCACTGAAGTTGTGGGTGCTTGCAGCATAGAAACCCACGAGGCCATCAGTGCCTTCAGCTGGCTCAGCACAGTGTCCTCAATGTGGTTGGAGTCTCCAAACAGTATGATCAAGTCGCCTTCTTCAGTGGTAACAATGCATTGTCTGCCTTTGGAACCTTGTGGGATACCTCTGGAGAAGCAGAGCCCAAGATCTCATTGGCATTTGAGCCTCTGCCAGGTTGGCACAGTGTCCTATATGGGCTCAAAGTTTCCAAAATGAATAATAATAATAATAATAATAAAGTCATCTTCAGTGGTAACATTGTATTATCTCTGCATTTGGAATCTTCCTGGGATTCCTCCAGAGAATTGCACAAGAACTCAATGATTTCTTAGGTTGTTTCATCTTCCAGGACAAGGCCGCCGTTGGGTAGCAGGAATGGGTCACTTAGGCACTCGCAGATACTCCTGCCAAGGTCCCAGCCATGGGATCTTTGCCCTGGAACTCGGGTGACCTGGAGAAGTCGTTGGTAGTGGCATCTTGTTTCTGGACCCTCTGCATTTTACACTTTTAGGAGATGGTTTGAAGAGCAGCTGCCCAGGGTATCACCCAGATTTCTTTTTTGGTTTTTTGTATTTTGGGTCACACCCGGCAGTGCTCAGGGGTTCCTCCTGGCTGTCTGCTCAGAAATAGTTCCTGCCAGGCACGGGAGACCATATGGGACACCGGGATTCGAGCCAACCACCTTTGGTCCTGGATCGGCTGTTTGCAAGGCAAACACCGCTCTGCTATCTCTCCGGGCCCCTAGTTCCCAAAATTCAGTGTCTGAGAGTGTGGTAGTTAGCTGGGACCTTCCCGCCATAGCAATGGCTGCTCACTAGAGACTGGAAAACCGTTGAACACTGCCTTATATAGTGGTTTCTATCTTGTTTGCATGACCCTTTTTGCGGTTTCGCAACATCTCGTGAGGAATCTCAAGTAGTGCAGCTGTATTCGTTGGCTCGTCGTTGGCTCGCATCCATGTGGTTTGGATGGGAAACAGAAAGTTTCTTGAGACAGTGTGATAGCACAGCAGTAGGGCATTAGCCTTTGTACCCGGCAAACTCAGCACCGATGGGAATTCGATTTTCAGCACCCATATGGTCCCTCGAGCTTTTCAGGAGCAATTTCTGAGTGCAGAGCCAGGAGCCAGTCTTTAAGGGCCACCACACACACAAAATTTTTTTTTATAAATAAAGGAAGGTTTTTATGTCCAGGTGCATTCCTAGGAATTGGGGGAAGAATGGATTGTGGGGAGATTTGGGTACAACAGCTTTATTTTGGCAAGAAGAGTCATTCCTAGAGCTTAAATGATAACACACCTGTAGGGTGTTTATCTTGCACAAGGCTGACCTACGACGAACTAGTTTCAGTAGCCAGGAGTAACCCCTGAGCTTTACCAGATGTGACCCCCAAAACAATCAATCAAACAAAAATTACTTAAAAATAAAATGAGATTATGTCTTTTCTCTCCAGCCCTTTTCCAACTCAACTCCATAAGAATAACCTCTGTTGATGGTTTAATGTGTATTTTTAAAGCCTTTTATCAGTATCAGGACTAAGTGTAAGTATAATAAAATACATTACTTTCCTTTTTTACATGCATTCTAATTCAGTTATTCATATATTCCATACAGGGACTTTTTTGGCATGCAGTATAAATGTCTCCATCATAGGGGAAGCTAGCCCACCAGACATGTCTATTGGCTTTCCTGGTGCAGTGAGCTGAGATTTTCCCCAAGCAATTTTTACTCAGCAGACTCATTGGAGGACATTAATCATAACCCCTATGTGGATTACTGGCTATATTTCTGTTATGCATGACATGGTGGTGACATTAAATATCTCTTTTCTTATCACTTAGCTTTGTCTCCATTGCAAAACTACAGGCCAAAATACGGCCTCAGTCAGGATGCACTCAGGGAAATTTTCAATCGCAAAAGCCGTTAAAGTGTCCCTCTGGCAAAGGATATTTGCAATTCAAAGATGAGTCTAGCCAGCTACCTGCAACCTGTTTTTCTGCTCTCAGCTTCTAGGTGGTAAACAATAGTTTCTGTCTTTCTTGCATTTTACTATTTCACCAGGCTGCAAAATTGTAGCAAACCCAGTTTCTCTTTCTTCCTTATAAGAAACTTCTTGCTAGACCAGAACACCCCCTTCTCATGTTTTGCCTTACCGTGCTAGCTCAGGATTCTTTTCACCTGTATCAGCTAGTTTTTTGATATGTATATTCTAGGGCCTGGTACCATTGTGTTGTTTCTCCTAAGATTCTCCACCTTTTGTTATCATAAATTCAGCTTGAAAAGTAAAATAGTCTCACGTCTATTGCAGATGCAGGTCCCCATACAATTTATGTTATGTTTGTTCTCATTATTTTATATTTCACATTTGTCCATTCTTGTGCCTGCTTTCCTTTCGTGAAGGATTTGGTCCCCACTAGAGAACGCTGAGAAACAAGATGCCTGCAGCAGGAAATGACACAAGTATTAAGTATACTGACTCCTTTAAGTTCTATGCTCAGGTAAAACTTATGGTAGGGTCAGAGGACCATATTGATGTGGGAGATATAGGTCCTGGGTTGATGGTATACAAGGCAAGTATGTAACCTCTGTAATATCTCTCTGGTCTGATTATAATGCTTATCATCTCTATTGTCTCTGGTTATTATTATAATGATGCTTTTTATTTTATTAAGTCCCACAAATGAGTGAGACTATTCTGTGTCTATCTCTCAGTTGATGAAATGTTGTCTAATATTTTTATGTCTTAACTGCTTTTATGGAAAAATATGGAGATTCCTCAAATAACTGGTAATTGAGCTCCCACATGATCCAGTTATACCACTCCCTAGGAACACAAAAACACAATACAAAAATGCCTTCTGCATGACCAGCACAGATATGGGTTCTACTTGATTCAAAGGCTCATTCCCTGCCTTCACGGACATGTCCATTTGCTCGAGGGACATAAGTACATTTGTAATTCATGTTTTCAACAGTCTCTGCTTTACATGACATGGCCATAAAATGCTACCCCCACCCCTCTTCAGCCTCTGTATTAAACTGAGATAAACAGACTTCCTGACTTGAACTGCTAAGTCCATCACCTAATTTACCAATTCTCCATATAAAAACAATATGGTGCTCCCTCAAAAAGTTTTAGCCAGAACAAAAATATAGCAGATAAGACAATAATATAGCAGATAAGACACTTGCCTTGTGATAGTCCAAAAATGGAAACAAACTAATGGGAGAACCATTTCTTCAGTGAGGATATGATTAAAGAAAATGTAATGTCATTCATCTAGGATAAAGAAAAAAAACTGCTGTTGGTGACAACATCAATAGACTTTGAGGGCATTGTACTAAGATTAGTCAGATAAAGGTGAATTATGATATGACATTTCTATGCTGCACCTATCAACATAAACTAGTCAAACTAGAGAGTAGAATGGGGGTACTGGGAGATGAAAAAAGGTGGATGGAATTGGGAAATAGTTGCCAATGGGGAGAGAAGAGTAAATCCTAGAGAACTAATCCAGAGCATTGTCACTACATTGTCAGCAATCCTGCATATGTGCATTAATGTTCCTTAAGTGAGCACCTTAAATATCCTCACCAGAAATAGAACTGTTGACAATTATTTGATTTGAAAAAAAAAATGCCTTCTGCACACTATATTCATTGCAATATTGTTTACAATAGCCAGAATCTGTAAACAAACCCAGATGCCTGAAAATAGATGAGTGGCTAAAGAAACTCTGGTACATATACAAAATGGAACACTATGTATCTACCAGAAAAAAAAGTCACGAAAATGTCTTATACATTGAATGTCATGGAGACTTTTTATATTTGTGTGAAAAAGAAAACAAGAAGGATTTACAAAAAACTACAACTGGTTCAGGACCAGATGCTGGAACTGGGATAGAATCTTGACCTTGTGGATTTGTAACCTTAAGCAACCTGCTTATGTTGTAACATAAATGAGCTCCAGTTTCGAGCTGGACAAAAATAGGTTAACACTACTGTTATGGTAGACAGTTGTTGGAAAGGTCAAATAAGTTGCAACACTTTGCTATGATGACTAGCCGAGGGGCAAAAGACCTACAACAAGCTCTTTTTAAAAAGGTTAATTGAAACTCCAAAATTATATAAAGTATTAAAAGGAGGGTGGTGTGGACAAAGAAAAGTAGTGAAAGTTTTGTTTTCTAAGACCCTGATGTCATTTCGAATCCAATTGCTTAGGTATAGTATTATTCAGGGTCAGGACAAGTCAGGAAGCAATATAAAATGCAACATTTCCTGCTACTTTACAGTCGGTTTTAACGTATTTTATCTGGAAGTTTTGCTATTTGTTAGATAGTTCTAGAAGAGTTTTTGGTGGGGATTTTCAACATGGACTTACATGTCATTTGCAAATGGGGACCATTCCTTTTGCCCTATCAGCTCTATCTATAAGTGCACCGTGTTCTCTTCTCTCTGTACTCTACCAATTAGATTTCAGCCTGATGGAACTCCAAGACATTTATAATTAGGTTGTGTCATCGTTATTAAAGAACTGTCACAAATCGTAGCTCTCCATTTTAGGGTAGGCCTAGTGACCTCAGGTCAGCACCAGTTAATAACATTTCAAATCCAGCTTAAAGGGTAACATTGGGGCCAAAGATATTTCTCAATGAGCCGAAAATATTCTTTGCATGCAGGAGGCCTGGGTTTGATCTCTGGTACTAAGTGAAGCCTGATCACTACTAAGAATTGAATCAGGAGGAGCTCTGGAATATTGTTAAATTAGGCCCAAATCATGACAGAAAGAAAAAAAATAGAAAAATAGAGAAAGAAAAAATGCAGGAGGTGGCTTCTGTCCTAGAGCCATCAGTGGAATTTCAATGAATCTACTTTAGGGAAAGTGGGTTGCATGGGCGGCGAAATATGAAATGATGAAACTACACAAAATAAAATGTATGGAGACCCACGTCTTCAATAAATGTGAGACAATTTTTTATGTTGGTAACATATATACAAGTCTCTGGTATGAAAGGAATTTCCACGTTGACAAAAGGCAGGGAGTCTTAGTAAAAGGGACACAATGATAGCAGGCCCTAGAATATACATATCAAAACTAGCCAATACAGGAAAAGAATCCCGAGCTTAAAGGGGAGGAAGTAATATAAGGAGAAGGGTTGTTCTAGTTTAGAAAGGAGGTTCTTATGACAAAGGATGAGAAACATGTCTTGCTACAATTGTGCAGCTGGCCAGAATAGCAAAAGGCAAGAAAGATAGAAACTGTTTACCGCCTAGAAGCTGAAACTAGAAATGCAGGTTTGCGTTTTTACTGGCCACTCACTTGCTTAGAAATGCAGTCTTATCTGGCCATCAAGGGAAACTCTTAGTAGACTTGGTGCTGAAAATTCCCCTGAGTCATAGATAGAGACATGTAATTTTGGCCCATGTTTTGCAAGGAGAGAATGTGCCCAATAGTAAGAAAAAAAATGTAATGTCATTATGTTATGAATCTGAGAAATATTGGCAGTAATCCACATGGGGGTATAATTGACATTCACCAACAGGCCTGCTGACTAAAATATTTCTTTGGGGAATATCAGCTCACTGCTCCAGGAAAATCATAATAGATACATCTGGAGTGTGCTTCCCTTAAAATGGAGGTGTCTATGCTGCATGGCGTGGCAAAAAATACCCATAGATTTATTCTTCTGGGTTTTCAGAGCACTTTCACTGCCTTTACTTCTGATAGCATCTGGCCTTTGGGAATTTCCATTGCACCACAAGGAACTCAGAGAACGATATTATCAGGGTGCCCTGCTAAAGTGAATCAATCCAGAGTGATGGCTGAATGTCAGAACTTATTACTATTTTCATCATAACTATTCCGGAAATGTAAATCAGATTTCTCAAGGCCCATACACATTCCCACTTCCCATTGGTCCATGTACACCTAAACAAGAGGCATAAACATGTCTACTAACCAAATAACCAAGCCATCTAAAACCCAGATAAATCTTGTTGATCTCATCAGAAAGACTCACCCTCAAATATACATCGTTTACCACTGTCTTAGGTAAAGTGATTGGAATAAGACCAATGTGATAAAAAAGCTAATGGCAATTTCCAAATTTCCAAGATTCCCCATGAATTTTGAATTCTGACCCACCTGCCTCCTGCCTACCTAGGACACGAAGTAACAACTGCATATGAGGACACTTTGACACCACACACACTTTCTGAGGCTTAGCTCTAAATTACTTTCTTCATTCCCTTGAATTTACTTATTCTGATTCTGCTTTCCTGGGCTACGACTGCAATGTTTTTTCCTGCTTTTGACTTTATTTCATCCTTGAAATGCTCTTCAAAGTAGGCACTTAAGGGAAATGAATGGTACAACTGTATGAAGAGTGGCTCTTGGGGAGCATTATTGGGAACAGTAAAGAGTTCTGGGCACCACAACCCAAAAGAGACTCATATAAATACTTCCAGGAAATAAATGTGAGGGCTTTGGTGAGGCAATGGGTGGAGAAGGAATCTCCCTCCTTTTACTGTCCTTTTGGGTACATGTGTTCTGCTTATTTTTGTGTATATGTATTGACTGGACATTCACTGTCAAATGCTGGGGTTTAAAATCATAGAAGTTAATTAAAAAGAAAAAATTGTGAGCTGGCTTTGGTTCAACTCTTCTAAGTACCTCAGTGACATCTCTCTTTCTCTTCTCTGTGACTCTTTCCCTATTAATAATATGCTATGAAATGGCCATGGACTCTATCTCCATTTATATCTGAATTTAACCTGTTACTCTTTTTGTTTAAAATCATGTTTTCATAAATGACTTTTAGGTGAGTTTTAGCTTTCGGGCCTAGTCTGGGTTTATGTATTTCTTAGCTCTACTAATATGCCAATAGACCTACGAAGCAATAGATTAATCAGGTTCTCTATGAATTTATAGAAAAGAATGTTTTAAATGCAAATGCTCTGTTGCTCTATTATCATTTATCAAGTACTTTCCTGTTGAAATTTGCTAAATTTAAAACCATTTCTACAGACATTTAATTTTTTTTCACACCCGGTGATGCTTAGGGGTTATTCCTGGCTATGCGTTCAGAAATACCTCCTGGCTTGGGGGACCATATAGGATGCCGAGGGATCAAACCACAGCCTGTCCTAGGCTAGTGCAGGCAAGGCAGATACCTTACTGCTTGTGTCACTGCTATGGCCCACTGACATTGAATTTCTTCCTTTAATGTAAATACTAATTTTATATTTTCTTAGAAACATGAAGATATGACAATTTTTCATCTGAGAGATTTCGAATCTTTATTCTTTCTCATTGAGAATAGTCTCCATTAATTAAAAAAGCAATTAAAGTTTGTTAGGTGGAGTAAATTTTTGGACCTTAGTTGTTTTTCTGTTACCTTATGTTTTAGAATAGAAAATAGTTTCCATGACTATCTACTGTTACTCACATCTTACAGTAGATGAATTTACATGTATTTAATCATAACAAAATATTTTGGTAGGATTTATTATCACTGATTTATAGGTTATAAAGCTTATGCAAATTCAAGTTAAATGATGAATTCAAGGTCGTATGAACTGTGTTTCTTTCATAACAATGGTACTGTTTCAGTGACTAAAAATCAAATACTCCCTCTTCAAATGAATTCACTTGATTTCCAACTGCATTTATTAAATAAAATTAAAAAGTGTATCATGAATAAATAGCCTTTACTAATGTTATAGGTAATGAGTCTCTCCAGTGGGAAACATCTTGCTTGTGAATGCTGTTTAACTTCTTTTCTGTAAAGTACCTGAGAAAGCCGAAGTTTGCGCAAAGAACTTACCCTTAGTACCTCGCTGCATTGTGACTGAGCCTCCATTCACCCTAAGCATTGAGTTTATTGTTGACATGAGCACAGAGGAACTTTTCATTAAAGGCGAAGAAATGATACCTTTCAAAGAGTCATTTATTTTCATCATCTGAAGAGACTAATATTTGCTGAGAGAGAAATTCTGTGAGCTCTCCACTAACCATTTTTTGCCAAGCACTGAAATGAAGATGTAGAATACAGGTCCTTGAAAATGTGCTTCATTTGTTGCTTTCAGAGGATAGAAGTGTCTGTTTTCTAAGTTTTGTTTTTTTTTTTTTTTTTTTTTTTTTTGGTTTTTTTGTTGCTTTCAGAGGATAGAGAGAGTAGCGCAGGTAAGGCAGGCACCTTACCTCCAGCGCCACCGCCCGGCCCCTTTTTTCTTTTTTTTTTTTGTTTGTTTTCTAAGTTATTTTGTAGCCATTGGCTATACCTTAGGTTAGTACCAATATGGAAGATGACATGTCATCTTTAGGACTTGCCATAAACCCAATGGGCAACTCTGGATATAAGCTGTTTTCTCTTGCCACATGCAAATACTCACTAGAATGTTCAGAACTTGTAGGTACTTGAATATGCCACTCATCTAAGCAGAGACCTGAAAAACTATCCCCACATGGGGCTGGAAAGACAGTTTGATGGATTAAGCATGTACTTTGCATGTAGTTAGCCTGGTTGTGATCCCAAAACTTCATGGTCTCCTAAATATCATCTCAAGGACTTTCAAAATATAGGACCAGGAATAGTTCCTAGTCATAACTGCATATGTCTCAAAATCTAAATTAATGAATATTAACTAAAAGCTAATACTTGAAAACCAGCAACCACCACTAAATATGTATCAAGCCTAATAGCTCACAGGGTGAACAGTCTTTAGATGCTTCTCAGCACATCTCTCTGCTTCATCTAACAAGGCTTTGTCCTTTGGCAGAAGTGTCAGAGGATAAGTGTTTTATGAATGAATCAAAATAAAACCCAGGATTTAGATACCTGAAATTTTTAATTGATCACATTAATTTTATGCTGTGTAGACATACCCAGTAATTTTCAGGGCTTACTACTGGTTCTGTGCTTGGAAGCCAACCCTGGAGGTGCTTGGGGACCATATGTAGTGTTGGGGATCAAACCAAAGTCAGCTGTGTGCAAGACCAGTGCCGTGGAACCTAATTTCTTAAAAGTAATATAAGAAATGTGTCATTTAAAATAAATTCTGTGGGGGACTTCTCCTGGCATCCCCAGATGGCTTGCCTCGGCTGAGCATTAAACTCTTCAAGGCGTGTCTCCTGAGGCATGTGTTTTTTGTTGGAGCTGTGGATTGTGGACATTTGGGGACTTCTCCTGGCATGCCCTGATGGCTTGCCTCGGCTGAGGCGTGTCTCCTGAGGCGTGTGTTTTCTGTTGGAGTTGTGGATTGTGGACATTTGGGGACTTCTCCTGGCATCCCCTGACGGCTTGCCTCGGCTGAGGTGAGTGTTTGGGGGCCGGAGTTGCGGATCAGGCTGACTGCTGGACTCCTAGGCCCGACAGACATTTTGGGACCTCCCCCAGCCTGCATCAACCTGGGAACTTCGACCTCCTTCAGCATTAATCTCTTCAAGGCGTGTCTCCTGAGGCTTGTGTTTTCTGTTGGAGTTGTGGATTGTGGACATTTGGGGACTTCTCCTGGCATCCCCTGATGGCTTGCCTCTGCTGAGGTGAGTGTTTGGGGGCAGGAGTTGCGGATCAGGCTGACTGCTGGACACCTAGGCCCGGCAGACATTTTGGGACCTCCCCCAGCCTGCATCAACCTGGGAATTTGACCTCCTTCAGCATTAATCTCTTCAAGGCGTGTCTCCTGAGGCGTGTGTTTTCTGTTGGAGTTGTAGATTGTGGATATTTGGGGACTTCTCCTGGCATCCGTTGACGGCTTGCCTCAGCTGAGGTGAGTGTTTGGGGGCCGGAGTTTCGGATCAGGCTGAATGCTGGACCTCGAGGCCCGACAGATATTTTGGGACCTCACCCAGCCTGCATCAACCTGGGAACTTTGACCTCCTTCAGCATTAATCTCTTCAAAGCGTGTCTCCTGAGGCATGTGTTTTCTGTTAAAGTTGTGGATTGTGGACATTTGGGGACTTCTCCTGGCATCCCCTGACGGCTTGCCTCTGCTGAGGTGAGTGTTTGGGGGCAAGAGTTTCGGATCAGGCTGACTGCTGGTCCCCTAGGCCCAGCAAACATTTTGGGACCTCCCCCAGCCTGCATCAACCTCGGAACTTTGACCTCCTTCAGCATTAATCTCTTCAAGGCGTGTCTCCTGAGGCATGTGTTTTCTGTTGGAGTTGTGGACTGTGGACATTTGGGGACTTGACCTGGAATCCCCTGACGGCTTGTCTCGGCTGAGGTGAGTGTTTGGGGGCCGGAGTTGTGGATCAGGCTGACTGCTGGACCACTAGGCATGGCAGACATTTTGGGACCTCCCCCAGCCTGCATCAACCTGGGAACTTTGACCTCCTTCAGCATTAATCTCTTCAAGGCGTGTCTCCTGAGGAGTGTGTTTTCTGTTGGAGTTGTGGATTGTGGACATTTGGGGACTTCTCCTGGCATCCCCTGACGGCTTGCCTCAGCTGAGGTGGTGTTAGGGGGCCGGAGTTGCGGATCAGGCTGACTGCTGACCCCTAGGCCCAGCAGACATTTTGGGACCTCCGCCAGCCTGCATCAACCTGGGAAATTTGACCTCCTTCAGCATTAATCTCTTCAAGGCGTGTCTCCTGAAACGTGTGTTTTCTGTTGGAGTTGTAGATTGTGGACATTTGGGGACTTCTCCTGGCATCCCTTGACGGCTTGCCTCGGCTGAGGTGAGTGTTTGGGGGCCGGAGTTTTGGATCAGGCTGAATGCTGGACCTCTAGGCCCGACAGATATTTTGGGACCTCCCCCAGCCTGCATCAACCTGGGAACTTTGACCTCCTTCAGCATTAATCTCTTCAAAGCGTGTCTCCAGAGGCATGTGTTTTCTGTTAAAGTTGTGGATTGTGGACATTTGGGGACTTCTCCTGGCATCCCCTGACGGCTTGCCTCTGCTGAGGTGAGTGTTTGGGGGCAAGAGTTTCGGATCAGGCTGACTGCTGGTCCCCTAGGCCCAGCAAACATTTTGGGACCTCCCCCAGCCTGCATCAACCTCGGAACTTTGACCTCCTTCAGCATTAATCTCTTCAAGGCGTGTCTCCTGAGGCGTGTGTTTTCTGTTGGAGTTGTGGACTGTGGACATTTGGGGACTTGTCCTGGAATCCCCTGACGGCTTGTCTCGGCTGAGGTGAGTGTTTGGGGGCCGGAGTTGCGGATCAGGCTGACTGCTGGACCACTAGGCATGGCAGACATTTTGGGACCTCCCCCAGCCTGCATCAACCTGGGAACTTTGACCTCCTTCAGCATTAATCTCTTCAAGGCATGTCTCCTGAGGAGTGTGTTTTCTGTTGGAGTTGTGGATTGTGGACATTTGGGGACTTCTCCTGGCATCCCCAGACGGCTTGCCTCAGCTGAGGTGGTGTTAGGGGGCCGGATTTGCGGATCAGGCTGACTGCTGACCCCTAGGCCCAGCAGACATTTTGGGACCTCCCCCAGCCTGCATCAACCTGGGAACTTTGACCTCCTTCAGCATTAATCTCTTCAAGGCGTGTCTCCTGAGGCGTGTGATTTCTGTTGGAGTTGTAAATTTTGGACATTTGGGGACTTCTCCTGACATCCCCTGACGGCTTGCCTCTGCTGAGGTGAGTGTTTGGGGGCAGGAGTTGCGGATCAGGCTGACTGCTGGATCACTAGGCCTGGCAGACATTTTGGGACCTCCCCCAGCCTGCATCAACCTGGGAACTTTGACCTCCTTCAGCATTAATCTCTTCAAGGCGTGTCTCCTGAGGCGTGTGATTTCTGTTGGAGTTGTGGATTGTGGACATTTGGGGACTTCTCCTGGCATCCCCTGACGGCTTGCCTCTGCTGAGGTGAGTGTTTGGGGGCAGGAGTTGCGGATCAGGCTGACTGCTGGATCCCTAGGCCTGGCAGATATTTTGGGACCTCCCCCAGCCTGCATCAACCTGGGAACTTTGACCTCCTTCAGCATTAATCTCTTCAAGGCGTGTCTCCTGAGGCGTGTGATTTCTGTTGGAGTTGTGGATTGTGGACATTTGGGGACTTCTCCTGGCATCCCATGACGGCTAGCCTCTGCTGAGGTGAGTGTTTGGGGGCAGGAGTTGCGATTCAGGCTGACTGCTGGACCCCTAGGCCTGGCAGACATTTTTGGACCTCCCCCAGCCTGCATCAACCTGGGCACTTTGACCTCCTTCAGCATTAATCTCTTCAAGGCGTGTCTCCTGAGGAGTGTGATTTCTGTTGGAGTTGTGGATTGTGGACATTTGGGGATTTCTCCTGGCATCCCCTGACGGCTTGCCTCTGCTGAGGTGAGTGTTTGGGGGCAGGAGTTGTGGATCAGGCTGACTGCTGGATCCCTAGGCCTGGCAGACATTTTGGGACCTCCCCCAGCCTGCATCAACCTGGGAACTTTGACCTCCTTCAGCATTAATCTCTTCAAGGCGTGTCTCCTGAGGCGTGTGATTTCTGTTGGAGTTGTGGATTGTGGACATTTGGGGATTCTCCTGGCATCCCCTTACGGCTTGCCTCTGCTGAGGTGAGTGTTTGGGGGCAGGTGTTGCGGATCAGGCTGACTGCTGGATCCCTAGGCCTGGCAGATATTTTGGGACCTCCCCCAGCCTGCATCAACCTGGGAACTTTGACCTCCTTCAGCATTAATCTCTTCAAGGCGTGTCTCCTGAGGCATGTGATTTCTGTTGGAGTTGTGGATTGTGGACATTTGGGGACTTCTGCTGGCATCCCCTGACGGCTTGCCTCTGCTGAGGTGAGTGTTTGAGGGCAGGAGTTGCGGATCAGGCTGACTGCTGGATCCCTAGACCTGGCAGACATTTTGGGACCTCCCCCAGCCTGCATCAACCTGGGAACTTTGACCTCCTTCAGCATTAATCTCTTCAAGGCGTGTCTCCTGAGGCGTGTGATTTCTGTTGGAGTTGTGGATTGTGGACATTTGGGGACTTCTCCTGGCATCCCCTGGCGGCTTGCCTCTGCTGAGGTGAGTGTTTGGGGGCAGGAGTTGCGGATCAGGCTGACTGCTGGACCCCTAGGCCTGGCAGACATTTTTGGAACTCCCCCAGCTTGCATCAACCTGGGAACTTTGACCTCCTTCAGCATTAATCTCTTCAAGGCGTGTCTCCTGAGGAGTGTGATTTCTGTTGGAGTTGTGGATTGTGGACATTTGGGGACTTCTCCTGGCATCCCCTGACGGCTTGCCTCTGCTGAGGTGAGTGTTTGGGGGCAGGAGTTGCGGATCAGGCTGACTGCTGGATCCCTAGGCCTGGCAGATATTTTGGGACCTCCCCCAGCCTGCATCAACCTGGGAACTTTGACCTCCTTCAGCATTAATCTCTTCAAGGCGTGTCTCCTGAGGCGTGTGATTTCTGTTGGAGTTGTGGATTGTGGACATTTGGGGACTTCTCCTGGCATCCCCTGACGGCTTGCCTCTGCTGAGTTGAGTGTTTGGGGGCAGAAGTTGCGGATCAGGCTGACAGCTGGACCCCTAGGCCTGGCAGACATTTTTGGACGTCCCCCAGCCTGCATCAACCTGGGAACTTTGACCTCCTTCAGCATTAATCTCTTCAAAGCGTGTCTCCTGAGGCGTGTGATTTCTGTTGGAGTTGTGGATTGTGGACATTTGGGGACTTCTCCTGGCATCCCCTGACGGCTTGCCTCTGCTGAGGTGAGTGTTTGGGGGCAGCAGTTGCGGATCAGGCTGACTGCTGGATCCCTAGGCCTGGCAGACATTTTGGGACCTCCCCCAGCCTGCATCAACCTGGGAACTTTGACCTCCTTCAGCATTAATCTCTTCAAGGCGTGTCTCCTGAGGCGTGTGATTTCTGTTGGAGTTGTGGATTGTGGACATTTGGGGACTTCTCCTGGCATCCCCTGACGGCTTGCCTCTGCTGAGGTGAGTGTTTGGGGGCAGGAGTTGCGGATCAGGCTGACTGCTGGATCCCTAGGCCTGGCAGACATTTTGGGAACTCCCCCAGCCTGCATCAACCTGAAACTTTGACCTCCTTCAGCATTAATCTCTTCAAGGCGTGTCTCCTGAGGCGTGTGATTTCTGTTGGAGTTGTGGATTGTGGACATTTGGGGACTTCTCCTGGCATCCCCTGACGGCTTGCCTCTGCTGAGGTGAGTGTTTGGGGGCAGGAGTTGCGGATCAGGCTGACTGCTGGATCCCTAGGCCTGGCAGACATTTTGGGACCTCCCCCAGCCTGCATCAACCTGGGAACTTTGACCTCCTTCAGCATTAAACTCTTCAAGGCGTGTCTCCTGAGGCGTGTGATTTCTGTTGGAGTTGTGGATTGTGGACATTTGGGGACTTCTCCTGGCATCCCCTGACGGCTTGCCTCTGCTGAGGTGAGTGTTTGGGAGCAGGAGTTGCGGATCAGGCTGACTGTTGGACCCCTAGGCCTGGCAGACATTTTGGGACCTCCCCCAGCCTGCATCAACCTGGGAACTTTGACCTCCTTCAGCATTAATCTCTTCAAGGCGTGTCTCCTGAGGCGTTTGATTTCTGTTGGAGTTGTGGATTGTGGACATTTGGGGACTTCTCCTGGCATCCCCTGACGGCTTGCCTCTGCTGAGTTGAGTGTTTGGGGGCAGGAGTTGCGGATCAGGCTGACTGCTGGATCCCTTGGCCTGGCAGACATTTTGGGACCTCCCCCAGCCTGCATCAACCTGGGAACTTTGACCTCCTTCAGCATTAATCTCTTCAAGGCGTGTCTCCTGAGGCGTGTGATTTCTGTTGGAGTTGTAAATTGTGGACATTTGGGGACTTCTCCTGACATCCCCTGACGGCTTGCCTCTGCTGAGGTGAGTGTTTGGGGGCAGGAGTTGCGGATCAGGCTGACTGCTGGATCACTAGGCCTGGCAGACATTTTGGGACCTCCCCCAGCCTGCATCAACCTGGGAACTTTGACCTCCTTCAGCATTAATCTCTGCAAGGCGTGTCTCCTGAGGCGTGTGATTTCTGTTGGAGTTGTGGATTGTAGACATTTGGGGACTTCTCCTGGCATCCCCTGATGGCTTGCCTCTGCTGAGGTGAGTGTTTGGGGGCAGGAGTTGCGGATCAGGCTGACTGCTGGATCCCTAGGCCTGGCAGACATTTTGGGACCTCCCCCAGCCTGCATCAAACTGGGAACTTTGACCTCCTTCAGCATTAATCTCTTCAAGGCGTGTCTCCTGAGGCGTGTGATTTCTGTTGGAGTTGTGGATTGTGGACATTTGGGGACTTCTCCTGGCATCCCCTGACGGCTTGCCTCTGCTGAGGTGAGTGTTTGGGGGCAGGAGTTGCGGATCAGGCTGACTGCTGGATCCCTAGGCCTGGCAGACATTTTGGGACCTCCCCCAGCCTGCATCAACCTGGGAACTTTGACCTCCTTCAGCATTAATCTCTTCAAGGCGTGTCTCCTGAGGCGTGTGATTTCTGTTGGAGTTGTGGATTGTGGACATTTGGGGACTTCTCCTGGCATCCCCTGACGGCTTGCCTCTGCTGAGGTGAGTGTTTGGGGGCAGGAGTTGCGGATCAGGCTGACTGCTGGATCCCTAGGCCTGGCAGACATTTTGGGACCTCCCCCAGCCTGCATCAACCTGGGAACTTTGACCTTCTTCAGCATTAATCTCTTCAAGGCGTGTCTCCTGAGGCGTGTGATTTCTGTTGGAGTTGTGGATTGTGGACTTTTGGGGACTTCTCCTGGCATCCCCTGACGGCTTGCCTCTGCTGAGGTGAGTGTTTGGGGGCAGGAGTTGCGGATCAGGCTGACTGCTGGATCCCTAGGCCTGGCAGACATTTTGGGACCTCCCCCAGCCTGCATCAACCTGGGAACTTTGACCTCCTTCAGCATTAATCTCTTCAAGGCGTGTCTCCTGAGGCGTGTGATTTCTGTTGGAGTTGTGGATTGTGGACATTTGGGGACTTCTCCTGGCATCCCCTGACGGCTTGCCTCTGCTGAGGTGAGTGTTTGGGGGCAGGAGTTGCGGATCAGGCTGACTGCTGGATCACTAGGCCTGGCAGACATTTTGGGACCTCCCCCAGCCTGCATCAACCTGGGAACTTTGACCTTCTTCAGCATTAATCTCTTCAAGGCGTGTCTCCTGAGGCGTGTGATTTCTGTTGGAGTTGTGGATTGTGGACATTTGGGGACTTCTCCTGGCATCCCCTGACGGCTTGCCTCTGCTGAGGTGAGTGTTTGGGGGCAGGAGTTGCGGATCAGGCTGACTGCTGGATCCCTAGGCCTGGCAGACATTTTGGGACCTCCCCCAGCCTGCATCAACCTGGGAACTTTGACCTCCTTCAGCATTAATCTCTTCAAGGCGTGTCTCCTGAGGCGTTTGATTTCTGTTGGAGTTGTGGATTGTGGACATTTGGGGACTTCTCCTGGCATCCCCTGACGGCTTGCCTCTGCTGAGGTGAGTGTTTGGGGGCAGGAGTTGCGGATCAGGCTGACTGCTGGATCCCTAGGCCTGGCAGACATTTTGGGACCTCCCCCAGCCTGCATCAACCTGGGAACTTTGACCTCCTTCAGCATTAATCTCTTCAAGGCGTGTCTCCTGAGGCGTGTGATTTCTGTTGGAGTTGTAAATTGTGGACATTTGGGGACTTCTCCTGACATCCCCTGACAGCTTGCCTCTGCTGACGTGAGTGTTTGGGGGCAGGAGTTGCGGATCAGGCTGACTGCTGGATCACTAGGCCTGGCAGACATTTTGGGACCTCCCCCAGCCTGCATCAACCTGGGAACTTTGACCTCCTTCAGCATTAATCTCTTCAAGGCGTGTCTCCTGAGGCGTGTGATTTCTGTTGGAGTTGTGGATTGTAGACATTTGGGGACTTCTCCTGGCATCCCCTGACGGCTTGCCTCTGCTGAGGTGAGTGTTTGGGGGCAGGAGTTGCGGATCAGGCTGACTGCTGGATCCCTAGGCCTGGCAGACATTTTGGGACCTCCCCCAGCCTGCATCAAACTGGGAACTTTGACCTCCTTCAGCATTAATCTCTTCAAGGCGTGTCTCCTGAGGCGTGTGATTTCTGTTGGAGTTGTGGATTGTGGACATTTGGGGACTTCTCCTGGCATCCCCTGACGGCTTGCCTCTGCTGAGGTGAGTGTTTGGGGGCAGGAGTTGCGGATCAGGCTGACTGCTGGATCCCTAGGCCTGGCAGACATTTTGGGACCTCCCCCAGCCTGCATCAACCTGGGAACTTTGACCTCCTTCAGCATTAATCTCTTCAAGGCGTGTCTCCTGAGGCGTGTGATTTCTGTTGGAGTTGTGGATTGTGGACATTTGGGGACTTCTCCTGGCATCCCCTGACGGCTTGCCTCTGCTGAGGTGAGTGTTTGGGGGCAGGAGTTGCGGATCAGGCTGACTGCTGGATCCCTAGGCCTGGCAGACATTTTGGGACCTCCCCCAGCCTGCATCAACCTGGGATCTTTGACCTTCTTCAGCATTAATCTCTTCAAGGCGTGTCTCCTGAGGCGTGTGATTTCTGTTGGAGTTGTGGATTGTGGACTTTTGGGGACTTCTCCTGGCATCCCCTGACGGCTCTCCTCTGCTGAGGTGAGTTTTTGTGTGCAGGAGCGCGGTCGCTCCGCTGCGCTTCGCGGCCGCGCACTCCACCAGCCAATGAGTAACACCACAACACGTAGAAAAACCCACAGCGTAAGCGTGACATTGGGGAGACTATGCAGATCAACTTCAACCATAGAGAATGAAGATGGAAACTCTGATGGCCCAACAACGACAAACTACCTGAGCAGTCTTTCAGAAATGGAGTTTAGAGACGAAATATGGAGGTTGCTAACATATATCAAAGAAAGTATAAATCAGAACACTAATAAAAATCAAGAGAATATGAAGATAGAAATCAGAAAACTCCAAACTGAAATATCCGATCAGATAACAGGTCTGAAAAACTCAGTAGACGAATTGAAGAACATAATGGATGAGCTTTCCAACAGGTTGATAGCAGCTGAGGATAGAATTAGTGCTTTAGAAGACGAGATCCATAACAACTTTACACAGCAGAAGAGATTGGGAAAAAGTCTCAAATCAAATGATCAGACAATGGAAAATTTACTCAAAGAATATGAGAAGATGAAAATAGAAGTCTTTGATAAGCTCAACAGAAACAACTTTTGAATCATTGGAGTTCCAGAGACCCAAGAAGAAAATCTTCAGGAAGAATCAATGGTTAAGAACATCATCACAGAGAAACTACCAGAGTTAAAGAAAACATGTGACCAAATCCTGCATGCCCGAAGAGTACCTGCTAAAAAAGACCCCAGTAGAAACACCCCAAGACACATCATAGTCACCATGATGAAACCCACCGATAGAGATAGAATACTGCAAGCAGCAAGATCGAAAAGGGAAATTACATTCCAGGGAGCATCCTTGAAATTTACAGCAGACCTGTCACCAGAAACACTCAAGGGCAGAAGGCAGTGGTGGGACGTAGTGGCAAAACTCAATGAAATAAATGCTTCGCCAAGAATATTGCACCCAGCAAAACTAAGTTTCAGGTTTGACGGATGTATACACGGCTTCACAGATAAACAACAGCTCAAAATCTTTGCAGACTCAAAACCAGCCTTAAAAGAAAAACTGAAAGATCTACTCTAAAAACAAGACAGAACAAAAAACACACCAATCTTCTACACAAAGATGGCAATAAATCCCATGACAATTATTTCTCTCAATGTCAATGGACTAAATGCACCAGTTAAGAGGCACAGAGTGGCGATATGGATCAAAAAACTGAAGCCAACATTCTGCTGTCTACAAGAAACACACCTGAATAGTCAGAATAAACATATACTCAAAATCAAAGGCTGGAGGAAAATTATTCAGGCAAACAACACCCTTAAAAAAGCGGGGGTGGCCATACTAATATAAGATGACACAAACTTTATACTCAGAAAAGTTGTAAGGGACAAAGATGAATATTATGTACTAATCAAGGGATTTGTACAGCAAGAAGAAATCACTCTCTTAAACATATACGCACCGAATGAGGGTCCAGCAAAGTATTTAATACAATTGTTGACAAATCTGAAGAAGGATATCAATAATAACACAATAATTGTGGGAGACCTCAACACAGGCTTGTCAACACTTGATAGGTCAACCAAATGGAGACCCAACAAAAATATACTAGACCTGCAAAGAGAAATGGATGAAAGAGGCCTAGTAGATATATATAGGGCACTCTATCCTCAGAAACCTGGATACACATTCTTTTCCAATGTACATGGATCATTGTCCAGGATAGATCACGTGCTGGCACATAAAACATACCTCCATAAAATAAAAAAGATAGACAATTTGCAGGCTGCCTTTGCTGACCACAAGGCTCTGAAGTTAGATGTGAACTGCAAAGGCACACAGAAGAAAAAATTTAACACCTGGAAGTTAAACAGCCTCATACTCAATAACCAGTGGGTCCGAGATGAAATCAAGTAGGAAATCAAAAGGTTCCTGGAAACAAATGACAATAAAGACACAAACTATCAGAACTTATGGGACACAGCAAAAGCAGTACTGAGAGGAAAATTTATAGCTTTGCAAGCACACATCAGGAAGGAAGAAGGAGCTTACCTGAGTAGCTTAATGACACAGCTAATAGAACTAGAAAGTGCTCAACAAAAGGACCCAAAAATAGGGAGACAGAAGGAAATAACAAAGCTGAGAGCAGAAATCAACGAAGTGGAAACCCAAAAAACAATCCGAAAGATCAACAAAAGCAGAAGTTGTTTCTTTGAAAAAATAAACAAGATTGATAGACCATTGGCAAAACTCACAAAGCAAAAGAAAGAGAGAAACTTGATAACGCGTATTAGAAATGAAAAGGGGGAGATCACTACAGATACTGCAGAGATTCAAAGGGTATTCAGAGAATACTTTGAGAAACTCTATGCCACTAAATATGAGAACCTGGAAGAAATGGATAAATTTCTGAACTCATATAACCTTCCACGGTTGAATAAAGAAGAGGTAGCATATCTAAACACCCCCATCACTATTGAGGAAATTAAAACTGTAATCAAAAATTTACCCAAAAACAAAAGCCCAGGCCCTGATGGATTCACAAATGAATTCTTTCAGACCTTTCAAGAGGAATACTACCAATACTGGCCAGGCTCTTTTATGTAATCGAAAAAACAGGAATACTTCCAAATAGCTTTTATGAAGCCAACATCACCTTAATACCAAAACCTGATAGAGATGCTGCCAAAAAAGAAAATTACAGACCAATATCCCTGATGAACACAGATGCAAAGATCCTCAACAAAATCCTGGCGAACAGGATCCAGTGCCTCACCAAGAAGATCATTCACTTTGATCAAGTAGGTTTCATCCCAGGAATGCAAGGATGGTTTAACATCCGTAAATATATCAATATAATACACAACATAAACAACAACAAAAATAAAAATCACATGTTCATATCAATAGATGCAGAAAAAGCATTTGATAAGGTTCAACACCCATTCTTGATGAAAACTCTCAGCAATATAGGAATAAAAGGAACCTTTCTCAATATAGTCAAAGCCATCTACCAGAAGCCAGTGGCAAATATTATCCTCAATGGAGAAAAACTAAAATCCTTTCCTCTAAATTCTGGTACAAGACAAGGCTGTCCTCTCTCACCACTCCTATTCAACATAGCACTGGAAGTACTTTATATAGCGATTAGGCAAGAAAAAGATATCAAGGGAATCCAGATAGGAAAGGAAGAAGTCAAGTTCTCACTGTTTGCAGATGACATGATACTCTACCTAGAAAACCCTAAAGACTCTACCAAAAAGCTTCTAGAAATAATAGATTTGTATAGCAAAGTGGCAGAATACAAAATTAACACACAAAAATCAATGGCCTTTTTATACACTAATAATGATAGGGAAGAAATGGACATTAAGAGAACAATCCCATTCACATTAGCTCCACACAAACTCAAATAACTTGGAGTCAACCTGACTAAAGATGTGAAGGATCTTTACAAAGAAAACTACAAAACACTGCTCCAAGAAATAAGAGAGGACACGCGGAAATGGAAACACATACCATGCTCATGGATTGGCAGGATTAACATCATTAAAATGGCAATACTTCCAAAAGCATTGTACAGATTTAACGCGATTCCTCTAAAGATACCCATGACATTCTTCAAAGAAGTGGATCAAATACTTCTGAAATTCATCTGGAACAACAAACAACCTCGAATAGCTAAAGCACTCCTTGGGAAAAGGAATATGGGAGGCATTACTTTCCCCAATTTTAAGTTGTATTACAAAGCAACAGTTATAAAAACACGATGGTATTGGAATAAAAACAGACCCTCAGAACAGTGGAATAGGCTTGAGTACTCAGAGAAGGTTCCTCAGACATATAACCACCTTGTTTTTGATAAAGGAGCAAAAAATCCTAAATGGAGCAGGGAAAGCCTATTCAACAAGTGGTGTTGGCACAACTGGTTAGCCACTTGCAAGAAAGCGAACTCAGACCCACAGCTAACACCATGTACAAAGGTAAAACCCAAATGGATTAAAGACCTTGATATCAGAACTGAAACTATAAGGTATATAGAACAACATGTAGGTGAAACACTCCAGGACATTGAGACTAAAGGCATCTTTAAGGAGGAGACGGCACTTTCCAAGTAAGTGGAAGCAGAGATAAACAGATGGGACTATATTAAGCTGAAAAGCTTCTGCATCTCAAAGGAAATAGTGCCCAGAATACAAAGGCCACCCACTGAGTGGGAGAAATTATTCACCCAATACACATCAGATAAAGGGCTAATTTCCAAAATTTACAAGGTACTGACAGAACTATACAAGAAAAAAAACTAACCCCATCAAAAATGGGGAGAAGAAATGAACAGACACTTTGAAAAAGAAGAAAGGCAAATGGCCAAAAGGCACATGAAAAGATGTTCAATATTACTAATCGTCAGGGAGATGCAAATCAAAACTACTATGAGGTACCACCTCACGCCACTGAGATTGGCACACATCACAAAAAAGGAAAACAAGCAGTGCTGGCGGGGATGTGGAGAGAAAGGAACTCTTTTTCACTGCTGGTGGGAATGCCGTCTAGTACAACCTTTATGGAAAGCGATATGGAGATTCCTTCACAAACTGGAAATTGAGCTTCCATACGATCCAGCTATACCACTCCTAGGAATATACCCAAGAAACACAAAAATACAATACAAAAATCCCTTCCTTACTCCTATATTCATTGCAGCGCTATTTACAATAGCCAGACTCTGGAAACAACCAAGATGCCCTTCAACAGATGAGTGGCTGAAGAAACTGTGTTACATATACACAATGGAATACTATGCAGCCATCAGGAGAGATGAAGTCATGAAATTTTCCAATACATGGATGTACATGGAATCTATTATGCTGAGTGAAGTAAGTCAGAGGGAGAGAGAAAGACACAGAATGGTTTCACTCATCTATGGGCTTTAAGAAAAATGAAGGACATTTTTAACAGTATCTCAGAGACAAGAGAGATGAGGGCTGGTAGGTGCAGCTCAGGACATGCAGCTCATCACATAGAGTGATGAGTGCAGTTGCAGAGATGACTACACTGAAAACTATCATAAAATGTGAATGAATGAGGGAAGTAGAAAGCCTGTCTCGAGTATAGGTGTAGGGGGGTAGGGAGGAGGGTGATCTGGGAAATTGGTGGTGGGAATGTTGCACCGGTGAAGGGGGGTGCTCTTTACATGACTGTAATCATACAACTATAATCATGTTTGTAATCACGGTGTTTAAATAAAGATAAAAAAAAAAGAAAATATTGTGAAAAAAAATTCTGTTTTAGGAAAAGAATGACTGTTGGTGCTCAGGGATTATTCCTGGCTCTACACTCAGGAAACACTCCTGGAAGTGCTCAGAGGACACAATGGAATTCCAGGGATGCAATCATCTTATTCGCTTAAATATTCTCCAGCATTAAGTTTTTATTTTATTTCTAAGTCATTTTTAATAAAGAAATGTGATTTACAAGTCCTTCATAGTTACATTTTTGAAATGCAATATTTTAGCATTAGTCCCATCACCAGTTTGAACTTCCCTTCACCAATATGCCCTTTATCCCATGCCGCCACCACTACTTTGTCTTAGTCTGCCATCAGAACAGGCACATTTTAAGTTAGTTTTTTTTTAATTTGGGTCTCATGATTTAAGAATTATTGACTCTGTGACCTAGATATGTCTTTCTTTCCTTTATTAATACCATCGATGATCCCGAGTCCCCTAGGCCTCCATCCTCCATTATTTCATATAATTAAAACAATGTAACTGTGTATAAAAATATGAGATAGGAGCTGGGTTGGTAGCACAGTGGTAGGATGTTTGCCTTACATGTGGCTGACCAAGACATAGGATTGATCCCTGGCACCCCATAAGGTACCCTGAGCCAGGAGTGATTTATGGGCACATAGCCAGATATAACCTCTGAGCATCACTGGGTGTCCCCCAAATAAAAAAAAATATCAAAAAAGAAGGGCAATTTTTTTGGCCTTTTGAATGGGAACTTATCTGGGCCTTTTTTAGGGGCTTTAGCTAGACCACTTTAAAATACAAAGAATTTCATATACAAACTTCTTGTTGATGCTTAACTTTGTTTATGCCTCAGCTTTTCTACTATAAAATGCTTTTAATTTGATAAAATATTTTATTTATATGTGTCAAGAATCAGTATGTATCTTTCCAGTTGTGTTTTAAAAAACAGCTTAATATATATGTATATATATATGTATTTACTATTTATATATATTTCATCAAATGCAAACTACTGAACTTGGAATAGGAACATATAAGGACCAAAAACATGTAGTATTCTGAATTAGTACACTGTTCACGCATAAGCATTTTAGGTAGGTTTGTTTCCTCATAAAGTATGAAAAAATGCAGTGTGAAAAAAGGAGAACTAGTCGATTTTAATTAATTCGACTGATCGATTGACAGAATAAAAGAAGGAAGGAAGGAAGGAAGGAAGGAAGGAAGGAAGGAAGGAAGGAAGGAAGGAAGGAAGGAAGAAGAGGTGGGGCCCGTGCAGGCTCCAGTAGGCTCAATAGAATGGCGTCGAATATCTTCAGACCCACCAAATAACCTCAGAATGCTCCTAAGAGGACCAAGTCCCCAGGAGGGAAAGGGAGCAGCATCTTCTAGTAGACTGTGTCCCAGTAGCCGCCACAGCGCCTAAGTCCTCGAGGGGGGATGTCCAGCGACATTATTGGGTGCCCAATGACCATTTTTGCACCCTTGGCTCACCCAAACAAACCCAAGGACCATTTGTTCATGTGTGAAAGAGATGACCCCCAGCCTGAACCAACAGCTGCAGCTAGTTCAGCACCTGGAGAAGCACCATCCAGGCAGCATACAGCGTCAACACTGAACCCATGCCAGCTTTCCACAACCCTGAGCCCAGGCTGGGGCCCCGGCCTCACTCCCATAACAGAGTTCTTAACTCACCCTGAGGCAAATACAGCATCTCCTACTGACAAGCCAGAGGCCCCGGCCTCCCACTTCCAGCCCAGACCTCACCTTCTGGATGCCTGGGTCCCTGCCGTCATTACTGGGGCCTGCCCAGGCCCCCGCAATTCACCTTTCAAGTACCAAAACCCGTTGGCTCCTCTGAAATTCACTCCTCTGAAGAACTGGGGGTGGCGGTGAATGGGGCCCCATCTTTGCTGCTCCCACTGTGGCTGTTGCCTGTGCCTCTATTCAGAGTTCTCCCAATCTTAGTCATTGTGGGGAGGGAGCCAGGACACTTGTCCCCGGGAAAGCCCCAAGTTCCATGTTCTTGTCCTGTGAGCAGGTCTCCTGAGGCAGGACCACTCAAGCTGGTCCTTCTCTTTGAGCCTTGTGTCCTTGCCACCACAGCTGGCAGCAAAACTCAAACTTGTCGGTGGTCATGGGATGGTACTTGGGCCTTGGTGCGTCAGAGGCCACCCAATATTACATTATTGAAGATCCTGAGTCATATGGCCAGCTAATCTCAATTATTGAATAATAAAGGAGGTAAGATTGTATAAAGGAGCAAGAAAAGCCTGTTCAATAAATATTTCTGAGAAAACTGTCAGCCACATGTATAAAAATCCCTCTCTAATAACTTATTCAAAAGTCCACTAAATGGTTTGAACATATCCATATCAGATCTTACCCATACAATATCATGAGGGAAACAGAGGTAGAACCTTTTATGAATTGAATCTGACACAACTCTTTTGATGGACATTCTGACGTTAGAACCTGAAATATGATGTCACAAGCACTTATTGAGATGTCAAAATATCTCACAACATAAAGCTGATGGTGATGTTGAATCATGTTCTAACTGGTTCGAAAAATATTCTCCATTGTGACTTCAGAATCATAAATTATGATGTCATACTGTAAAAATAATGTCTATTCTGAATTCAACTTCTAGAAATATAGGGTCACAATCAGAATCTTAAAATGTTTCAAAAAATAAAGCCAATTGTGATGTCAGTTTCAATAAACATGGTCAGACAAGTTAGAAAAATAAGGTTCTGATGATCAGAGTCATGAGTTATGATGTTACAATTGTGTGCAAAATAATTTCCATTTTGACTTCAGAGCCAAAATCTAAAGTCACAAAAAGGAATTCTGATGTCAAAATGTTTCACAACATAAAGCCAATTTTGCAATCAGAATCATGAATCATGATCACACAGGTAAAAAATTGTCCATTAGGAATTCAAAATTATGAATTGTAATGATATAGTGGTATCAAAAATAATGTCAATTCTAACTTCAAAAACATGAATTATGATGTAATATTTGTGTGCAAATTAAATTTTATTCAGACATCAAACCTGAAACTTGTTAGTAGTATGAATAATAATATCAAAATATTTCACAACATAAAGCCAATGGTGATCACACACCTTTGAAAATTAATGCCAATTCTGACTTCAGAATCATGAAATAGGATGTCCCATTGGAGTGCAAATTAATGTCCATTCTGTCTAAAGAACCCGAAATACCACATCAAAAGCACATATTATGTTGTCAAAATATTTCACAATACAAAGCCAATTTTGACCTAAGAATCATGACTAATGATCACATTGGTTTTTAAAATTAATATCTATTTTGTCACAGAATCATGAATTATGATGCCATAGAGGTATGCAAAGTAATGTATATTCTGACTTCAGAATCCAAAAATATTATGTCACAATGACCTATTTTGATGTCAAATTGTTACACAACATAAAGCCAATTTTAAATTCTGAATCATGATTTATGATCACACTGGTTTGAAAACAAATGTCCATTCTGATTCAGAATGGACACATTCTGAATGCTGTCACAATTATTATGTCAATAATTTTCAAAGACAAAAGAGAGGAAGGCTGGAAGGTCCAGCTCACGACATGAAACTCACCACAAACAGTGATGAGTGCAGTTAGAGAGATAACTACATTGAGAATTATCATGAAAATGTAAATGAATGAGGGAAGTAGAAAGCCTGTATAGAGTACAGGTGGGGATAGGGTGGGGAGGAGGGAGATTTGAGACATTGGTGATGGGAATGTTGCAAGGATGAAGGGGAGTGTTATTTGCATGACTGAACTCCAACTACAATCATATTTGTAAACTAAGTGTTTAAATGAAGATATTAATTAAAAATAAAATAAAACAATTTCACTCTCCTCCCAAAAAAGAAAGATCATGTATATCACAGCTTCTAGAACTGAAAGACTAAACTGCTATGGTTTATAAACCACCCTGTCACTGGTATCCATTTTCCCAAGAAAAAATAATCAGTACTCATAATTTCTGAGGGCTCAGGCTTTGATTTTTTTTTCAACTGGCCAGAGTTTAATGTAACTGCCCATGATTATTGAGTTCGTGCTCAACTGAGCATTGCAGGAGGCCTCAAGACCATATTTGGTACACTCAAGAGAAAATATAATGCAATGTAGGGAATTTTCTAGTTATGTATGTTATGTTATGTTATGTATATGTATATGACTTACTATTGTTTTATTATTATGCTATGTATGACTTACCTCTGTACTGTTTCCTGAACTATGTCATAGAATGGTTTTCTTAT
Source organism: Suncus etruscus (assembly GCF_024139225.1). Lineage (NCBI taxonomy): Eukaryota > Metazoa > Chordata > Mammalia > Eulipotyphla > Soricidae > Suncus > Suncus etruscus. The sequence goes on along the minus strand of NW_026060328.1, from coordinate 51,733 downwards.
ATTGGCAAAAACAAATTTTGTTCTTCTTCTTATAGTTTCTTTTAGAATTTTAGAATATAGAATTTTCAATTTTAGAATTTAGAAATATAAAATAAATAATTTCAAATTTTAGAATGTAGAACTTAGAAGTTATAATTTTAGAATATAGAACATAGAATTTTAGAGATATAATTTAGAACTTTAGAATACAGAATTTGGAGTGTTAGAATTTAGAATTCTGAATATAGAATTTAAAATTTTAGAATTTAGAATTTTTTAATTGAATTTCAAAATAGAATTTAGATTTTAGATTTTAGAATTCAGCATCTTAGAAAATAGAATGTATAATTCAGCATTTTAGAATTTAGAATTTTAGAGTTTTAGGGTAAAATATAGAGATTTATCAATTTAGAATTTTTGGGAAACAAATGGGATGCAGGGGGCATGAAACCACAGTCTGTCTTGGCTAGCATTGGCTCACATGCCCAAGTAATTTAGAATTTTAGAATAGTAGGTATAATTTAAGATATTTAAAATTTTAGAATTTAGAATTCTAGGAATTTAGAATACAGAATATTAGAATTTAGAATGTAAGAATATAGAATTTGAATTTTAGAATATAGGATTTAGAATTTTAGAATATAGAATTTAGAATTCTGAATATAGAATGTAGAATTTTAGGATTTAGAATATTTGAATATAGAATTTATAATTTTATAATTTAGTAATTAGAATTTTAGACTTTAGAATTTTAGAATTTATAATTCAGAATTTTAGAATTTTAGAAATTGGAATTTTAGAATATAGAAGTTAGAATTTTAGATTTTAGAATTTAGAATTTTTGAATATAGATTCCAAATTTTAGAATAAAGAATATAGAATTTGAGCTTAGAATTTTGAAATTTAGAATAAAATTTTGATTTATCAAATTTTGGAACCGAATTTAGAATTTAGATTTCAGAATTTAGAATCTTAATGTTAGAATATAGAATTAAGAACTTATAATTCAGAGTTTAGAATTTTAGAATAAAATACAGAGCGTTATCAATTTAGAATTTTATTTGATTATTTATGGGTTTTTGAGGTTTTTTTAAAATAAATTTTGGGCCATAGCTGTTTACATGCAATAGCTATGGTATGAGAAATTTTTCCATGTTTTGGGAACCAAATGGGATGCACAAGACCAACTAATATAGAATTTTAGAATAGTAGGTATAATTTTAGAATTTAGAATTTGAGGAATTTAGAATATAGAATGTTAGAATTTAGAATGTTAAAATATAGAATCTAAATTTTAGAATATTGGATTTAGAATTTTAGAATATAGAATTTAGAATTTTAGAATTTAGAATTCTGAATATAAAATTTAGAATTTTAGAATTAAGAATTTTAAAATTTAGAAATTGGAATCAGTATATAGAATATAGAAATTTAAAATTTAGAATTTACATTTTGGAATATACAGTTTTATAAATTAGAATTTTAGAATTTAGAATTTTAAAATATAGAATTTAGAATTTTAGAGTTTAGAATTAAGAATTTTAGAATATAGAATTTAGAATTTTAGAATTTAGATTTTAGAATTTAGAATATAGTACTTTATAGTTTAGAATTTTGTATTATCAAATTTTAGAATCAAACTTAGAATTTACTGTTTAGAATGTAGAATTTTAATTTTTTGAATATAAATTTATGAATTCTAGAATATAGAACTTAGAACCTTAGGATTTGAATTTTTAGAATATAGAATTTTAAATTTTAAAATTTAGAAATTTAGAATATAGATTTTAGAATTTAGAATTTTAATACTTCGAATATTAGAATATAGAATTTAGAAGTTCAGAATTTAGAATATAGAATTTAGAATTTTAGAATTTAGATAATAGAATTTAGAATTTTAGAATATAGAATTTAGAATTTTAGAATATAGGATTTAGAATTTTAGAATATACAATTTAGAATTTTAGACTTTAGAATTTTAGAAATTAGAATTTTAGAATATAAAATTAAGAATTTTAGAATTTAGAATTTTAGAGTATAGGATTCAGAAATTTAGAATATAGACTTTAGAGTTTGAGATTAGAATATTAAATTTAAAATACTAATTTTGATTTATCGAATTTTAGAATCGAATTTTGAATTTAGTTTTCAAAATTTAAAATCTTAGAATTTAGAATAAAGAATTAAGAATTTTATAATTCAGAATTTAGAATTTTAGAATAAAGAATTTAGAATTTACTTTTTAAAATGTAGAATCTTACATTTTAGAATAAATACTTAAGATTTCTAGAATATAAAATTTACAATTTTAGAATTTACGATTTAGAATTTTAGAGTATAGCATATAGAATTATACAATATACAATTTAGAATTTTTTAGAGTTTAAAATTTTAGAAATTAGAATTTCAGAATATTGAATTTAGAATTTTATAATAAAAATTTAGAATTTTAGAGTTTAGAATTTAGAATTAAGGATGCTAGAAATTAGAATTTTAGAATATAGAATAGAGTATTTTAGAATTTAGATTTTAGACTATTGAATCCAGAATTTTAGAATTTAGCATGTAGAAGATTAGAATTTTAGAATTTAAAATATAACATATGGAATTTAGAATTTTAAAATTTAGAATATTAGAAGATAGAAGATAGAATTTTCCAATATAGAAACGGCCTAGGTCTCCTAAGGTGGGGTCCACAAAATGACGAGGGAGGTCGATGTGTTTCAGCATCTCAAAGAGAGCCAAACCCAGGTCTCACTCAGCCATCGGGGATGGATTGGTAGCTTCTGAGCTGGGTGGGTCTGGATTAGGGAGTTTCGGTTGGGGTGGGAATGGCCCATCCTGGCGGGGGCCATGTGGCGGAAGCAGGAAGTGAGCCGGAAGGAGCACCCCCCTCCCCAAGCGCCTCTGTGGCGTCCTGACCCCTGACCCCACGCTGACCCCTGCCCCCACGCCGGTGAGCGTCCCTATTGGCGTCGGACATCGCAGGAGAGGCAACTCGGGAGGTAAGAGCCTCTGACACCGTCCCTTGAAGTCAACCGTCTGGAGGACATTTTCTGAAGGTATTTGCTTCTTGGAGGCCGTTGGGGCAGCCTCGGGAGAAAGTCTAGGGGGTCACCAGAGCCCTAAACTGACTGGCTGCCACGGGCCAGGCACTCCCCGCCTCGTGTGTCTGCAGGAGGGGCAGCCATGTTGAGCCATGTTGAGCTGGCTCCTTTGGGGCTTCCTGGGACGGTGAGCCGTGGGCGTTGGGCACAGCCCAGGAAGGACGAAGGCCAGGCCGCAGGCTGGCCAAGGGCCCAGGGTTAGTGCTGTGGAAAATGCTGGATATGTTTAAGCACTTGCAATGTTTTTCTTGAGAAGAGTAGCGAGCTGGTTTGTTTTTGAACTTGGGGGTGGGGTGGCATTTTTCCATTTCAGACTTGAAGCTGTTGACTGGTATCAGCTGCAAAGGAAAGGAAACATCCGTTAGGGGGAGGCCTTCCACCCGTCATGCCCGAGACTCACTGATGGCTCTTGGCTATAGGGCATGATGGTATTGATTTGGATGGATGGTATGGGCTCTAAAGTGGGGACGGTATTTATTTGGATGGATGATATGGCCACTAAAGTGGGGATGGTATTGATTTGGATGGATATTGTGGCCACTAAAGTGGGGTTGGCCAAGGGGATGGGAGACAAGGAAAAAAACCGAGAAGGCTCCAATTAATTCCCTTACTTCAGTTGGAATGGGACCCCCTTTATTGATTTCATATTGAAGTTTATTTCGAGAAAACTATAAAAATGTGCTTGATAGGGGCTGGCACGTGGCACAGCAGTAGGCATTTGCCTGGCATGCTGCCAATACAGGATGGACCTGGGTTTGATCTCAGCGCTCCATATGGTTCCCCAAGCCAGGAGTGATTTCTCAGCACAGAGCCAGGAATAACCCCCGCGTGCCTCCGGGTGGGACCCAAAAAGAAAAGTGTTTGATAATGATGGACGATATGATGACCAAATGTAGCTTCACTTAAGATATCTTGTCAATACCAGATTTGATCGGTTTTCAGTAATCTGCACACATTATTTTGCTCTGCAGGTTCCCTCCCAGAGGCCCCTGTTGCAAAGGTCAAACAATTGCTGCTTATTTGGTTTGTTAATTTGAGCCACGCTCTGAGGTGCTCAGGCTTTCCTCCTGGCTCAAGGATCACTTGTGACCAAGTTTGAAGGACCCTCTGTGATGTCAGGGATCCAAACTGTGAGGCAAGTGCCTTAACCAAGCCCCATACTATTTCTCTAATCCCCAAACAAATTCTACTCAATAGACTTGAACTTTCTGGAGCCAGTCTCTATCTAGACTGTTGCAAGGTCTTGAAAAAACACTTTTCCCATTGTATCTTGAAATGGAAAGGGTTATTATTTTAGAATTCTGTTTTAATTCTGGAGATTGTGCCACCTGTTGGACATTGTTATTTTGTAGATACCGTGAGCGCACTGCCTTACATACTTGGACGTTTATTTGAAATAGTTAACAGACACCCGCGTTGTAGACTGGTGATTTGTGGTAAGATTCAAGAGTGTCACGTGCTAATGTCAGCCAGGTTATTATTTTAGAATTCTGTATTAATTCTGGGGATTGTGCCACCTGTTGGACATTGTTATTTTGCAGATACCATGAGCGCACTGCCTTACATTCTTGGACTTTTATTGAAATAGTTAACAGACACCCAAGTTGTAGAGTTGTAATTTGTGGTAAGATTCAAGAGTGTCACGTGCTAATGTCAGCCTGTTAATATTATGCTTGGGAGATACCTCAAAAGCTAGAGCACACAGAAGGCCCTTGTTTGTACCTTTGTATCATGTGGTCCAGTCAGTAGCTGTGAGGCACTAGGTATGGTCCCCAAAACCTAAAATTAAATAAAATGTTCTTGGGTCAGAGCAATAGGACAGTGGGTAGGTTGCTTGTCTTGCACACGTCTGACCTGGGTTCAATTCCTTGCACCCTTGCATCCTTTATCATCTCCCAAGCTCCGCCAGAAGTGATTCCTATGTGCAAAGCCAGGGAAAACCCCTGAGCACCACTGATTGTGGCCCCAAAACAAAGAAAAACCCAAAAAACTAAATTTAAAATATTAAGTACCTAAAATTATAAAATGTATGTTTATAATAAGAACTTTATAAACACAGGGAGGAAGGGATGAGACAAAAAATTTATAGGTAACCCATTTTGAATATCTGATATTTCTATACACATAAGAGCACAGATTATTATTGTTGATTTAAATTATATTTTCATTGCAGGGAGGAAAGAGTGGTGAAATAATGTAGAATAGTTATTAAGTGGCTTGAGTTGCAATGCAGCAGTTTCAGTTCCAACAGTTGCCGGGCATATGGTTTCCTGAGTACCCCTGAACAAAGAGCCAAGAGAAGCCCTTGAGGAAGCTCGGTGTGGTCCTTCCCCCCTCCCAGGGTTTTAAACACCAATCTAAGGGCAGCTCTGTTTGATGGTTCTGAAAAGAGAGGGTTAGTTACAGACAACCTTATGGGCAGAGACTGCTTTCATTTGTGTCCTGTGAGGGTACCTGAAGATCTACTGTACAAGTCAGATAGGTTAGCTTTGGCTTCAAGTCACAGGCCTGGAAGAGTGTTGCGTGACTGGCATCAGGAAAGATGCGCATTCTGTTGCTCCTACTCACAAGAAAGGAATCCCCACTTCTCTTCTCTCCTTTGTGTTAGCATGGGGAAGGCTGCACAATCTTAGAATGAGGAGTCTATGGGGGCAACTGGGAAGTCAGAGAATGGCTGAGGAGACAAGTGTGGGAAAAACCGCCCCAATACCATCCTGGAAGCACCGCAGCAGGAGTGCTTTTTGTAACAGGGTGACAGAGAAACGCCCTGCTTATGGCTCTTGATGACATCCCTGACATTTTCTAGGTTGACATAAGAATGTCATGGGGCTAGGAAGACAGACTTGGAGCAGCTGTGGAAGGACTGGAATAGGAGGGTTGGATCACAGAGTTTCCTAAGAGGCACTGAGGAGGAAAAGGAGCCACTGGAAGTGGCTGTTAGGAGGCTTGGCTACTTCCACAAGCAGCTGGCCAAGGAAGTACCTTGCTCCAAAGAGACACAGGTGCTCTGTCAGGGATGGGAGGTATAGATGTCAATAAAGAGAAAAATACACCACCCAGCAGAAGAAAATAGGAACACGCTGAGGCTAGAGATGCAGAAGAGTGCTTTCTTTTTCTGTGGCTGACCTGGATTTGATCCCTGGCATCCCATAGCCTCTCCCAGGAGTGATCCCTGAGCGAAAAGCCAGGAGGCAATCTGAGCACCACCAGGTGTGATCCCAAAATCTCAACAACAAGATATAAAATTTAAAAATGAATAAATTTCTCTATAGCATTAAATGAAAGGAACAAACAAAAAATCCTACTTTGAAATGAGATCAAATCAGGGATAGAATTCAAAAGAGATGCTTGTTCAGGCTTGCTCTTCAAGCCCATGTTCTCCTTTGAACACATATCTTACTTATTCATCACTATGTTTCTTTGCTTGTTTCTACTCTGGAGAAATAGAACACCCTCTCTTCAATATGCACTTCTCTCACATCTTTCCAAATAAGTGCCTATAAAAACTGCCTTGCTTCACTTAAAAAAGAAAATAGAGAAGATCTGACATAGCTCACCAGACCTGAGTGCATGCCATTTGTGTAGGAGCCAAGGCTTTAGTCCCAAGTACTCCATCTCCCTCTAACACTCACTCCAGGGATCAATCCCTGGAGCACTAAGCTGGGAGTGGCCTCTGCTAAGTTCTTGTTCCCCCTCCCCCAGTAGGTAAACCTGGCTCGCAGAGACAGACTTAGTAACATTTCTTTTTCTTTTTAACCAGTGCTTCCTTTGGTGTCACGCTCTATTGGCTTACCCCTAGCTCTGTGCATAGGGGTCACTCCTCGTGTACTTGGGGATGTCTGTAGAGAGGAAACGTCCCTAGTAAATTCTCAAGAAAAACAAAACTCTTAAAGTCATATTTAAAATCTGGTCATTCATCTCCACAAAGCAGGTTCCTCTCGGGCCCAATGAACACACATTTTTGTCTGCTGTAGTTGTTCTCTTTATCAGTTATCTGTCCTTCACCACCCTCCAGATACCATAGTGCTGGGAAGCAAATCTGGGTTGATAGCATAAAAAGCAAATGCTCTACTATCACTATGCCCCCAAAGATATTTCTGTCCACAAATGTTTATATTTGGGAGGAAAGAGAAATAAATGAACTAAGAATACATATTAATAGCATTTAAATGGTTTAATTTAATTAATTATAAATATAATTTCTATAATTATAAATATAATTATAAATACTCATTTTAAGAATACCCAAGGGTCAGAGACAGAGAGAGAGAGTACATGGGTTAAGGCTCTTATCTTTCCCTCACTGCTTGTGGTCCCCTGTGCATCTCCAAGGATCTTTTGTAAGCACCACTGAGTGTGACCCCAGCCTCACCCCAATAAGATATATTGAAATAAAGGGACATTAAATAGGAAGTGTAAATAAGAGGTGAAGGAGAAAGGGATGGAGGAAAGAGAAAAGAGGAAGGAATGAAGAAAGGAAGGGATGGAAGAAGGAAGGAAGGAGAGGAGGAGGGGCAGCACAAATAATAATATAAAATAAAATGTGCTTAAATGCCGCAGACATTAAAAGACTGAGCTGTGAACAAAAAAGTATGTTGATTAGTTTGGAAACATAGGAAAAATGGTTGCATTCTAAAATAATATGATTTACCAGAGTTGCCTGGAAAAACAAAATTCCTGAGATTTTTCCATTGAAATCTGATTTTTCCCCTCACCCTTCCAGAGGCCTCACACAGCCATACTCTGGGATCAGCAGCTCTACACTCAGTAATCCTGGAGAGCAGTGAGGTGTCAGTTATCAAATTCAGGTACTCACATATCCACATACAAGGCATGTACTCTATCATTTGAGCCACATATCTGGCCCAGAAATGTGCTTCTTTTGTTTGGAGGCCACATTGGTAGTACTTAAGTGCTTCCTCCTAGCTCTGTGCTCAGGGAACCAACCATATGCAGTGACAGATCTTGACTGGCTGTGTGCAAAGTAAGTACTTTAACTTTTATACTCCCTCTAGCTCCAAATTCTTTTTCTTAAAAGTAAAGTATATTTGGGGCCATAGCGTTATTGCAGCAGGCCTGACACACAGCTGATCCAGGTCAAATCCCCAGCATCCAATGTGGCCTGCTGAAGCACCACCAGGATAAATTCCCGAGTGCTGAGCCAGGTAACCCCTGATCATTGCCAGGTGGCCCCAACAAAACTAAACAAAAAATAGTGTACCTGTCTTTTTCCCTATTACACTGTTTACTGGATTATTTATTTATTTATTTATTTATTTTGGTTTTTGGGCCACACCCGGTGGCACTCAGGTGTTACTTCTGGCTCTGTGCTTAGAAATTGCTCCTGGCAGGCATGGGGGACATATGGGATGCCTGGATTTGAACCAACATAGGTCCTGGGTCGGCCTCATGCACGGCAAACACCCTGCCTCTGTGCTATCTCTCTGGTCCCTGTTTACTGGATTTTAATGGCTCCATTTTGTTGTTGTTTGTTTTGGGGCCAAATCCTGTATTTACTTAGGGGTTAGTTACTCCTGGATCTGCACTCAGGATTCACTCTGGCAGGATAAGGGGACCATATGGGATACTGGGATTGAACCAGGGTCAGCTGCATGCAAGGTAAAAGTCCTACTCTCTTTACTAACTCTGCAGCACCAACTCTATTGTTTTATACAATGTTGTTTGAATTGTTCAATTTTTGCTTGTTTGCTTTGGTTTTGGACCACACCAGCGGTGGTTAGGGATAATTCCTGACTCTGCTTTCAAGAAAACTTCCCAGTATGGTTTAGGGGACCATGTTGGGTGCTAGAAATGCTAGGAATCAAATCTGAGTTGACAAGGCAAATGCACTCCATGCTGTTTTGTCTCTCTAGCCCCGGAATTATTACATTTTAGTCTTCTAAACTAACACTTTTATAATACAAAATGCTTTTAAAACAATTAAAATACACGTCTAATGATTAATTAATGGTGGTTTTATTCTTTTCAAAGAACTTTATATTTTCTTTGTTTTTATTTGTTTTGTTTTGTGTCCACACTTGGCAGGCTCTGTACTCAGAAATCACTCCTAGCAGTTTTGGTAGAACATATGAATGCCAAGGATCGAACCCAGGTTGGCCAGGTACTATGCTATGCCCTATCTGCTGTGCTATGGCTCCAGCCCCATTTGTGATGTTTTTAAAGAGAGAAAGTGTTTCTCTCTATCTCTCTGTGTGTATCTGTGTGTGTTGATAAGAAGGAACAAATATAGGTTCAGCAAATGTATCTGGAGATGCTAGCCTTTAATACAACCAGCCCAGACTTGAAACACACACAGACATACCAGGTTTGATACATAGACCAGACAGACACATAAACAAAAGCATACACACATATAGATGCACACAGAGGCATACCAGATGGTCTTCTGATCATTTGAGTTATTCTTGAGCATTTCCAGGTGTGGCTCAAGAACAAAAATCAAAATAAACAAAAACTGAAAATGTGTCCTGAGACTAGGAAGTAGATTATGAAGTCTCAGTGTTCTATGACATTAAGAAATCAAATTTGTAGAGTATTATTAGCATAATAGTGTGTTAACCACTTCCTCAAATATGTGTATTTTAGCATTTTGGAATTATACAGTAAATAAGCTTATGAGTCATATTGCTTGCTTTTTTTCTTCTGCAAATACCAGAAATTTAACCTAAGCCTCATATATGTGAAGCATGACTCTAAACCACACACTCCACCCCCAACATTTGTTACTTTTTCAAGTACAAGGGTTATTAGAATTTAATATATAGTGGGGCCAGAGCAGTGGTGCTAGGGGTAAGTCATCTGCCTTGCCTGTGCTAGCTTAGGACAGACCATGGTTCGATCCTCCGGCATCCCAAGCCAGGATGATTTCTGAGCACATAGCCAGGAGTAAACATTGAATGTCACAGGGTGTGGCCAGGTGTGGTCCAAAAACCAAAAACAAATTAATATATAGATAACTACAAAATTACAAATGCAGTGAAAGTCCGAATTATTTTCCAGGAATTAGTAGGTAAGTTAAGGAGTATTTATGGATCTGACTACTTCATGGGGAAAAGCAGCCAATTTCAAATTCCATTCATCTTCCTTTCTAAAAAACCTCAGAATATTTGAAGAGAAGGGAATAGATTTTCTTTGGAAAAAAATCATGCCAAAGTGCAAAAACTGGCCTATCAAATTTAGAGGTTTTATTAACTTTGAAAAACACTTTTTTATGTTTGAAGATTAAATTTTTGTTTTTAAACAATGATTTAATGATCTGAATTAGTTGCCATTGAAGCAACTAATTGAAAAGCTATTGGGTATTAGTCTAGAAACTTGGAAATAATACAGAATCATTATTTTGTATAATTAATTTTCTTTCTAAAATCGAAGTAAGAGGAGGTGGAAGCTTTCAATCTTATGGCAATTTTTAGGACTTTGATTTAACGAAAAATGGTGGGCTAGAAAGATAGAAGCTTGCATTGCATGTAGACTGGGGGTAATCAGTAAGTAAACCCTGAGATGGATAAGAACAACAACAAAACAAAAACAAAAACATCAAAAGCAAAAACAAGAAAGAAAGAAAGAAAGAAAGAAAGAAAGAAAGAAAGAAAGAAAGAAAGAAAGAAAGAAAGAAAGAAAGAAAGAAAGAAAGAAAGAAGAGAAAAAATTACTTTTTGTAGGTTAAAGTACTTATATATATTTTGGGTTTTTTTGTTTGTTTTATTTTGTGGCCACACTCAGCAGTACTTACAGACTCAGTTACTCCTGGCTTTGTGCTTAGGGTTATGAAAGAAAGATGTCTTGACCCCTACACTATATCTCTGGCCTCATAATCCTTTAGAACAGAATTTTTTGAAGTTTTCCAGCTGTAGCCCGATTCTGACCTTGTTTTTTTTTTTTTCCTCTGCCCTTACCCCAATCCTGTGCGGTATACCATGAAGGTTTCCTAGGCTCATGTGTGAAATCCTATTCCCGTGTGTTGGCCTAAAATATTATTTATGTTATTTTCTTTTGTGTCTATCTTGGTGAGCTATGGGAGGGCCTCATAATGTCTTGGTTAGATATTCTTTAAAAAATGTTCTATGAGGGCCTGGAGAGATAGCACAGTGGCGCTTGCCTTGCAAGCAGCCGATCCTGGACCAAAGGTGGTTAGTTCGAATCCCGGTGTCCCATATGGTCTCCCGTGCCTGCCAGGAGCTATTTCTGAGAAGACAGCCAGGAGTAAACCCTGAGCACTGCCGGGTGTGACCCAAAAACTAAAAAAAAATTTCTATGACTTGTTCTTTTCTCACTCATAGCCCCGTGATATCCTGGATTGCTAGTGTAACAGGTCCATTTTGTGTATAGCTTGTAGTAGTCGGGTCTCTTGATTCTATTGTCATTGACTTTGGATTTGGTATTTAGGTCTGATCATTTTTTATTTCCACTCAATGCTCATGAGACTGCTTTGCTCTGGTATCATTCAGTATTTTCTTAATTTGTAGGAAGACATAGAAATATGATGCAGAACAAGATGATTCGTATTTTATGGTTCTGTTAAAGAAAGAGAAAAAAAATCGGCGGGAGCCCCTGTCTAGAAGCTAATGAATATAAATTTCAAAGAAGATAAAAAATAAAAAGGGGGAGAGGCTGATGTAGCAATTTTTTTGTTTTCATAGGCATAGTAAGTATTGGGGAAATTAGAAAGGAAATTCCCTTGGCCTAGGAGATACAGGGTGTCTCCACCTTTAAAACATACTGTCATGAGGCCAGCTAAATGCTCCTGATATGTTCATTGTCAAACACCAAGTCTTTCTTTATGGTGCCAGGAAACATTCTGCTCCTTCACCAGTGCAACATTCTGTGCAACAATGCCCCCCATCTTCCTCCTCAACTCCCTGCCTGGATTCCAGACTGGCATTCTCTACTTTTCTTGATCATTAACATTGTCATGTTTAATAATTCTAATAATTGTCACTTATAATTCTTGGCCAGCTGGACAAGTGATTTGTGGTACAGGCCTAAGAATGTGGTGCTACATGGGTCCAGTGGTGCTGAGGAGGCCAGGGTCACCTCAGTGGCACTCAGGGGTCTCAAGGGCTGCACTTGCTGGTGCTAGGGACCATGTGGAACTAGAGTTCCAATGCTAAGCCATTGTTCCCAATGATGATGACATCCCTCTTTGATGCCTAGGGTTGAATTCAGTCTATGATTCATTGTAACAGTGTCTGAAAGGGAGGAAGCCAACCTGGGATGCTCTGAAATGCATTCTCTCTTACTCTTTCTTCAGGCTTCAAAAAGGCCCAGTGTGGTGGTCACTGATTATACCCTCTGCTTCAGCAATACTCTGATCAGCCTTAAGACTTAAATCTTGACAATTACATATGAAGTTGTCTTGGCAGCCTGAGTGGATTGTTTTGGAGGTTGGACCAATCAGGGTTCTTGACTACTGAAACCTCTTTTTTAAAAAATAATTTGGGTCACACCCGGAGGCGCTCAGAAATTACTCCTGGCTTTGCACTCAGAAATTGCTCCTGGCAGGCTTAGGGGCCCATATGGGATGCTTGGACTCGAACCATCGTCCATTCTGTATTGGCAACACCCCACATCTGTGCCATTTCTTCGGCCCCTGCTGCAACCTCTTTCTATTCTTCTTCTTCTTTTTTTCTTTTTTTGTTTTTTTTTCGAGCCACACCCGTTTGATGCTGAGGGATTACTCCTGGGTAAGTGGTCAGAAATTTCCCCTGGCTTGGGGGGATTATCTGGGACACCAGGAGATCAAACCGCGATCCTTCCTTAGCTAGCACTTGCAAGGCAGACAACTTACCTCTAGCGCCACCTCACCAGCCCCATGCAACCTCTTAATAACAAGGCCTGTAGAATTTTTCTGGGTCTGCAGCAGTATCTCATCCATTTTGTCTTGGAATTAAAGAAAAAAGACAGAACTGTAATTTTAGCTAAATTCATGGCACATGGCAGATGCCTAATAATTGGAATTATTAGCATAAAGTTCATGAAATTTTTTGGAATAAACTATATATTATCTTAGGACTCTGTGTTGACTTAGTTCAAGCATTAACTAAACTTGCCAAGGGACAAAGTAAGGTGTAGAGCTAAAGATATAATAGAAAAAAGTAATTTGCATGTAGCCAATCTAGGTTTGATTCCTGTTGTTCTGTAATCCCTGCCAGGAGTGATTCCTGAGTATAAAACCAGGAATGAACCCTGAGCACTGCCATATATGATGCGCCTCCCTCCCAATCTTTTTGGTTTAGTTAACCTTTGGCAGGCAGGTGAGTGGTATAGCCATCACCTTCTCTAGCACTGCTACAGGCCCCTATTTTTGTTGACTAAAGAGATTGTGCTGAAGCCCTGATTTGCCACTGTTTTCCTGAAGGAGAATGTGGCTGCAGTCTGATGCTTAGAAGGTGCTTATGAAAAACCATGGTCTGGAGCGGTGGCGCAAGCTGTAGGGCGTCTGCCTTGCACGAGGCTGACCTAGGACAAATAGGTTCAAATCCCCAGCGTCCCATTGCTTGCACGAGGCTGACCTAGGACAAATAGGTTCAAATCCCCAGCGTCCCATATGGTTCCCCAAGCCAGGAGCGATTTCTGAGTGCATAGCCAGGAGTAAACCCTGAGAGTCACCAGGTGTGGCCCCAAAAAGAAAAGAAAACAAAAGATTGTGAGAGTGCTGCTCCAAAGGGAAACATCTTAGTAGCTTTCATGGGCAACCTAGTTTTCAAGTTTGACTTCATGCATTTCCTGCCCCGTAAAGAGCTCAGATTATGCATTATGCTTCCAGCTCTGTCTCTCTCTCACCCCCCAAACCATACCCAATAGTGCTTGGGACTCCTCCTGGTTCTGTGCTCAGAGTCATTCCTAACCTGAACATAGGCAGTGCTGGGCGTAAATCTGGGGCTAGGTGTGTGTGTGAGGCAAGCACTTTAGCCCTGTACTATCCCTTGGGACCAAACCCTATACTGGAAGGTGAACAGCCTAGATGGGCAAGACCACTTTGCCATATCCTCAATGAGGTGAGGTTTTTTGTTTGTTTGTATTTGGGCCACACCCAGTAGTGCTCAGGTATTACTCCTGGCTCTGTTCTCAGAAATTGCTCTTGACAGACTCAGGAGACCTTATGGGCTACTGGGGATTGAACCATGTGCAAGCCCTACCATTGTGCTATCTCTCTGGCTTCAGGATGAAGTTTTTAAGCATGTAAGGTAAAATCTGTGAGATGACAAAAGAAATCAACTAAATTGAAATACATGTTACCATACATTAAAACATACTGTAAGAGTATAGGCCTGTAGCTCAGTGGTAGAGCTCATGCTTTGCATGCATGAACCTTTTTATTTAACCCAGGGCACCAAAAAAGTAGATTTTTTTTGGAATACATAACAAGTATAGATATGATTTTTTGTTTTATTTTTGTTTGGTGACCCAGTTGAGCTCAAACTTACTGCTGGCTCTACACTCAGGAATTATTCCTGACAGGGCTAGACACCAAATGGTATGTTGGGGATCAAACCTGAATCAGTTGCATGCCAGGCAAGTGATTCTCTGCCCCCAAAGAATGTTGTTACAACTTTTAATGATTGAGGTACTGTGAATTGTAATACATTTTCATAATTACAACACCACATCCAGTGTATTCATCTCCCTTCCCCAGAGTTCTTTTCTCTAAAGCCTCTGAAGATATGAGTAGTTCTGTTTTTATTTATAAATACATAAACAAGTCACAAGTACTTTTTACTCTATATCAGGAGTCTCAAACTCAATTTATCTGGGGGCCGCAGGAGGCAAAGTCAGGGTGATCTTTGAGTGCAAATCAGTAGTAAGCCTTGAACGTTGGGGAATGTGACCCAAACAACTAAAACAAAGCAAAACAAAACAAAAAAAGATTCCTCTAGGGCAGGGCCACAAATTGTTGTACAGAGGGCCGCAAATGGCTCATGGTCCGTGAGTTTGAGATATAGTTTGTTTTATAATAGAAGGCAGTGCTACAATCTTCAGTTTTATATTAGTGGGGATAACTATGTATTCTTTACTCTTCCAATTCCAAGGGCCTGAGCATCTACCTTCTTTTAAGAATCCCTGTTTTGTGGGGGCCAAGTGATAGTTCAAGAGTTAAAGTGCCTGCCTTACTCCTGGCTGACCTTGGTTCAATCTCAGGCATTGCAGATAGTAGGCACTGTCAGAGCCAATCCCTGAGGAAACTCAGAGTAATAATCCCAGGGATTATTACTGGGAGAGTCTCCGCAATATAAAAGAACCCCTGCTTTTGGATTATCACTCAGGTAAATAGAGTTTTGAATATTGTTAGTAGTTTTCCGGAGATATTTATTTTAGACTGGTAATAAAATGTAATTAGAGTTTTGGTCTCTAATGAAATTAAATTGTAGTTTTTATTTGCATTATTTAGAATACAAAGGCAAAATTTCCTCTCCTCCCCATCTCTCAGTGTGTAGAGTTTACCTTTTTACCAAGACTTGACACAGTTGGGGCCGGAGAGATAACATGGAGATAAGTCGTTTGCCTTGCATGCAGAAGGACAGCATTTAGAATCCCGGCATCTCATTTGGTCTCCCGAGACTGCCAGGAGAAATTTCTGAGCGTAGCACCAGGAGTAACTCCTGAGCGCTGCCAGGTGTGACCCCAAAACCAATAAATAAATAAATAAGAAATAAGAAAAATTGACACAGTGACTTCTCAGGCAGATTCATTTAAGAGTACTTCTCCCAATGCTGTTTCATACGATTTATTCTCTGGAAACATTCTCACAAGAAAGGTTGATAATTTTTTGTCGGTCAAATACATATACATGAGGAAATTTTCTTGCCTGAAGAAACTATAGGGTTTAATGCCTCTTGAGGGACTGGAGTTTAGGGTTTGTTCATATATCTACAATCTCTTCTTGACCTAGTGTGATCAGGGATGGCCTCTTGGAGCTGACAGAGTTGGGTTCAGAAGAATGGACAGAGCCTGGGGAGAGATGAGAGGTTTGTAAGTGGGAATGCTGCTGTCAGATAGCCCAGGCCCCAGATCAAGGTTGGGACTGGATTTTGGGGGGAGTGTGAGCCTAGACAGGGAGGATGGAAACTTTACTACAAACCATTTCTTCTAGGGAAGGGCTGTGAGAGCTCTTTTTCAGAAGAGAGTCTTGGAAATCTCAACTAGGCACAAAGAAAAAGCCTTAATTTAGGAATATTAACATGGTTTTGATGTTCAAATGAACTGGGAAGAAAATAGTGTTAAAAGTTATAGGAAAGTGGCCAAGATTGCTGGCGAGATTGCCGCCTGGTGTTTCCTATAAAGGCAAGCGTTTATCCAGAGAGTTTACTCAGTTTGTGGTGGTGATGAGTGAGAGTCTACCACTTGCAAGGCAGATACTCTGCCTGTGAGCTACCTCCCAGCTGGCGAATTTATTCATGAAATTGTTTACCCAAGATTCTCTGTAGAGAATGAGAGCACCAGAAGATATGGAATGTGGAGAAGCTCTAATTTTTAAAATCTCTCAGTGTGATTTTTATTTTCAGACATTTTAGGAAGCATTCTCTAAGAATAGGTTTGGCTGAACTGATACTACTTCATGGAAGTGGGGGACCTAGCAAGGATAGTATGGGGAAAACTACACAAATGGAGGAGGTCGGAAGGGTTTAGTTTCAGCTCAACTCAATTGAAGCTCAAGAGGACAGGATGGGATGTGGGGTGTGGAGTGGATACCTGGAGTTCTTCCTGCAATGGAAACTGTTTTATTCAAATAATTAGGCCACCTTTTTTTCTTAATTGGCACCCATCAATTAGTAAGTGTTCTTGAATCCTCTCAGGAAGACTGGCAAAGAGGGGCCAACATTGTCTTTCTGGCTGATTGTATTTCAACAAGATGGCTCCTAATCCCTGCAAAGACCATTCCAAGGTAAATCTGACAGGAGGCCTGGAAAACGTCCGCTTTTTTTGTGGGACAGGAAAAAGAGGTTCCAGTGTCAGTTGTGAGAAACAAATGCCCCTATGAAAAGGGAGGTCAGGAGAGAGTTAGGAAGAATCTACTATAAGGCTGTGGAAACAGATGGTAAGGTTAAGGAAACTGGTCACAGGAATAGTCTTCTTCCTCTCCCTCCTGCTACCATTTTGGAAGAGATTCTTCTGATAAATTAGAAGGAAGAACCAGTGTTGGGATTGTTAAGAATTTGGGAATTAGGGGTCTAGAGGAAGGCCAGCAGTCCATGTCAGGGTATGCTAGCCCAAGGAGCTGTGGGCAGACCTGGGGTTCTGTGAGTTTGGAGTGTGGTAATGCCAGCTGAGCTTGCTCACTAACTCAGGAAAGCAACACTCAAGTTGCTCTGATTGACACTGAGGTCTGTAGGTTGGACAGAGTAATAGAGGGAATGAGGAGAGTGTGGGGTGTGAGCATCTCCTCTGTCCTTTTGACAGGCTCACAAGCAGCCAT
The DNA here is from genome assembly GCF_024139225.1 of Suncus etruscus. Taxonomy (NCBI): domain Eukaryota; kingdom Metazoa; phylum Chordata; class Mammalia; order Eulipotyphla; family Soricidae; genus Suncus; species Suncus etruscus. The sequence continues at coordinate 34,213 of NW_026060328.1, read as the reverse complement.
GACTGTGTACTTAGCATCTGTGTTTCTTCTCTTCGTCAAATACATACATACATGCACACATGGCACCCTGTGTAGCAATAAAACATTTTGGAGTAAAGTTATGTGAATTTGGTTATATTTTTAATTTTTGGTTTTGAGGCCAATGTGACTATGCTCAGGGATTAATCCTGGCTCTGTGCTCAGAACTCATGCTTGATGAGTGTCGAGACCATATGTAGTGCTTAGGATCTAAACTAGGGTTGCTGTCTGCAAGGCAAGTACTTTAATTATTACAATTTTTGTTGGGAGTCATATGCAGCAGCACGCTGGAATTCCTGGGCACCATGGTACTGGGGAGCCTACATGTAAATGATGTGTTCCAGTCTTTAGCTATCTCCCTGGCTCAATAATGGGTATTTTTGCAATGGGATTTTGTGGAACACAAATGACTTCTACTAAGCACAGCTTGTATTAGACATTTGTTAAAAAATGTGGGTGAGGAGATGGGAACTTTTGGAGGCAGTTGTGGGGGTGGGAGCAGATCTCTGAGGAAGTGACAGCTGGACTAGGTCATAGATATAGTTTCACAATGTGATTGAGTGGTATAAGATGCATCGGTCTTGATTTTCTTTAAAGGAGCTATTGAAAGGGGAAAGCTCCTAGTCCTCTTAAGCAGCTGAGCCATGGCATCTTGGCTTCAAATAGGATTAAGGGATAGTTACTTGAGCATCACCAGGTGTGATTCTTGATAAAAGCTAGCTCAGAGTAAATCCTGAGCTCTGTATACCCTCCAAGAAAAAACAACAAAAGCAAACCCAAAAACAGTGTAAATGGTTTGCTCGTCTGCTCAGGACATAGGAGTGAGGAGCTGTGTGTTGCTGAGCATCGATCCCAGGCCTCTTGCAAATAAAGCATGTGTCCTCCAAGCCCTTTAACATTTCTCTCCAGTCCAGGAAAACTTACTTGGAAATTAGGTGAGATGTAAGGACATAACAGGATTGCATTACTAGGAATGGATATTATTACAGCCTCACTTTTTCTTTATTTTTCTAGTGATCCAAAAAATGAGTGAGCCATCACATCAACAGAGTGAACTGTCAGATCAACAGAGTGAACCATTGGATCAACAGAGCTCCCTGCAAGAGAATGAAACAGATGAGAATTCTGCTGAGAAAACCTATCAAATCAGGCAGAAGCAATCGGTATGACATATATAATTTTTGATACCGTGGAATGTGAGGAGTTGCCAATTTGGGCATATACGTGATGCTCAAGTATAGGTAGGCAGGTTCCTAGGTCTGAACCTCACAGAAAGGAGCTATATTTCTCCATGATGGTTGGGTGAACAAACCCACAGAAATGCCTGGTTTCAATGATTTGTTTTGGTCTTGGTGGTGTTGTTAGTGCTCAGGTCCTGCATGCAAAGCAAAACACCCAATATCTGTACTGTAACTATATCTCTTCAACTGCTTTTAGTTAACCAAGCAAACTATAAAGAAAAGCTTGCAATGCTAAAAGTCTCCCTCTCCAGCAGAATAAGGGCACAACAACAAAAACTACAAGAAAACAAGACAAATGCCCATTGCTCCCCTAGTAGAGCTTCCCAGACTTGTATATCTGGAAAGTCCTCTTTTTTCCCTAATAATAAAACATAGAGCTGAATCTGGAGAACTAGCACAGGGTATGAGTCACTTGCCTTACATATGATTGACTCTGGTTCAATCACTGGCTCCATAGATAGTCTCCCAAGCTCTGCCAGGAGTGCTCCCTGAGCACTGCTAGGGTTGACATCAAACCCTCAAATCCATCATAGGTATATACATATACAAGATAAAATAAAGGAGAACTTTCTTATGATTTGGGATATAGAATTTTCTATGGAAATTGGCCTGTGTATTGGGGGCCACTCAGATTATTTCCCTTTACAGATCTTGAAAGGGAGACTTTCTGCCTTAAGCATATGTTTTCTACGTTCAAAAAATTTTAGATTGATGATCCTCAGCTCTGAAAGGAAGTGTTTGGGCTGAAGAATCTACATCACTGTTTACCTGGCTTTTGATTTGGGGCCACATCCAGCAGTATTTGTGGTCTGCAACCAACTCTGTGCTCAGGGTCTCTCGTGATGGTCGTCTAGGGATCCTGTCATACTTGGAATCAAACTAGAACATTCTGCATGCAAAGTCTTTTAAAGTTTTTTTAGCTAACAACTACATATTACCTTGTCATATTTCTTTTACAGTTCTATAAAGATATATATCCTACTTGATTATTTTCGCACTATATTTCTTAAGTAAGAAACAAAGGCTTCCTTTGCAAAGTATTTTTTGTGGCCATTGAAAATCAGATTGAACATTTTTTGTAGGTAAAATGTCTGCTTTCTTATCACTGAGGTAAACCTGATAGAAAAAAACTACAATGTACAGTAATAATCATAACGGTACAGTGTAATATAAAAGAAAATCTAGTTTCTGCTATGAATACATTATATTTGTTTCATAACAGCAAATTGAGCAGCAGTTAAAAAGCCTGTCATTTGAAAACCCTGGACCGAAGATGACCGACTTTAATCCTGTACCCAGAAAACTGAGAAAGAAAGCACAGATGTCAAAGTTTTCCTGAGAAAAACAAGTAAGACTATGATTTATTTATTTGTTTGTGGGTTTATATGATCCACAAATGTTTGAGTTCTTCTTGATGAAACAAAAGGTCACTGCTTTTGAGTTTTAAAAATATGTTCTTCAGGGCCGGAGTCATAGCACAGTGGTAGGGCATTTGCCTTGCACGTGGATGACCCAGAAAGCCCCGGGTGGTTCAATCCCCAGCATCCCATATGGTCCCCCGAGCCTGCCAGGGCAATTTCTGAGTGCAGAGCCACCCTGAGCACCATTGGATGTGGCCCAATAACAACAACAAAAGAAGTCTTGAAAGCACAATATCACCCCATGCATCTGGAAGTAAGCAAGTTTAAGAGATAATGTAATGTAACAAATCTGTACTCCTAGATAGCATCATTGTTGGAGCTCTTCATTTTTTTAAGTCGGGGTCTGGAGATTATGGGGTAGGGGCCATACCTATTGATTTGCAGGGCCTAATTCATTATAGGACTTTCAGTTTGCTCTAGTGACCCATGAAACCATGGAATTCCGGGATCAAACTTGACTTGGCTGTTTACAATGCAAGTACCTTGACTCCTACCTATTCTATCTCTCTAGCCCTCAGTTTTTTGTTTTCCAGCTCTTAACAGAGACGTCTCTACTCTTCAGGAAATTAGCAGCAGCAGGTGTCAACAATCTCTGGCCCCAGGCTCTCCCTTCTGCACCCCTCCAATTTTCCTTTGTATTTAATGACCTGGGTTTAAACAGGTTTCATATTTCCACCCTTTTGTTGTTCTGATCTCTGCTTGATTACATACCAATCAGTTATAATTATGACAAGCTATCATATACGCATATGACAGACCATGGACTTGCTAATTGTCTGTCATCTAGAATGTGACCTGTTTTGCTTGTATGCTATGAGGATTTTTAGGATAGACCAATTGGATTATTTGGTAAATTGAATTCTTTATGTAAATGAAGATCTATCAGGAGGTTGCTTTTTTTTTAATAATCTATCCCCCGTTTCCTCATTTCCTCATCTTGTTCTTCCATTCTTATATCATTTTGTAACAATTTCAGGCCCAAAATGTTTTTTGGGGGATTTTGTTTTGTTTCCTATTTGCCACATCTGGCAGTTCTCAGGAGTTTATCCTGGCTCTACGCTCAAGAATCACTGAGTACCATAGATGTGGACCCCAACCCCCCAATAAATTTTTCTTTTTAGTACTATTATAATATTTTATAAATAGCTTTATTGATCTTGATTTGTATAGTGAAAAAGTGAAAAGAATCAAGTATGTTGTGTTCCTAGATGTGGTATTGCTCACTAGAAATACCACTGGAAACTTGGTTTTTCTTTCTTTTTTTATTTTTTATTTATTTTATTTTTAATATGATTTTTATTTTAATTATAGTAGCTTACATATCGCCCAGTCTTTCTAGAAATCAATATATATATTCCTTCAAAAACTGAACTGAGTTTCCAACCAAGGATGGAGACTCAGTTTTTTAAGGAATATTTATATTGCTTTCTAGAAAGACTGGACTAGATGGCATTTTTAACATTAGAGAATGAGAGTTTTCTTTCTCCCGACATCCACAGCAGCACTTTGTGATTTGTGCCTTTCCTGTGGTGTGAGATAATATCTCATTGTTGTTTTGCATCTCCCTGATGAATTGTGATTTGGAGCAATTCTATGTGCCTTTTGGTGATCTATATTTCTTCTTTGAAGAAATGTGTGTTCATTTCTTCTACCCATTTTATGATGGCATTGGATGTATTTCTCTTGTTCATTTCTGCTTGTGCCTTATATATCTTAGATATTTGCCTTTTATCAGATGTGTATTGGTGAATAGATTTTCTCATTCCATGGTCGCCCTTGTATTCTACTGATTGTTTCCTTTGAAGTGCAGAAGCTTCTCAGTTTAATGTAGTCCCATTTGTTTATCTCTGCTTCCACAAGGGTCAGTGGTGTTTCTTCCTGGAAAATGCCTGAATCAGTGTCATAGAGTTTTTTTGCCTAAGTTTCCTCTTTGTACCTTATTTGTTTTCAGGTCTGAAATCAAGATCTTTAATCTATTTTGATTTTCCTTTATGCATGGTGTTAAAGAGAGGTCTGAGTTCACCATTTTGCATGTAATTGAAAGGTTTTCCCAACATCACTTGTGTGCTTTTTTAATATATATCTTTATTTAAGCACCATGATTGCAACCTGTTTTATAGTTGGTTTTCACTCATAAAAAAGAACACCCCCATTCACCAGTGCAACCTTCCCACCACCAATGCTCCCCACCTCCTTCCTCCCACACTCCCTGCCTGAAGTTGAGACAGGCATTCTATTTCTCTCTCACTACTGTTGTCATGATAGTTGTTATTGTAGTTATTTCTCTAACAGTACTCACCACTCTTTGAAGTCAACACCACTTGTTGAAGAGGCTTTTTCCTTGCTCCATCTTGTATTTGTTTCCCTTTATCAAATATTACTTGGCTGTATACGTGATGGTCAGTCACAGAATACTCAAGTCTGTTCCTTTGATCTGAGGGTCTGTCTTTATTCCAATAGAATGCAGTTTTCATTACTATTGTTTTATAATATGACTTAAAGTTGGGGAAAATTATGCCTCCCATCTTCTTTTTCCTAAGGATTGCTTTAGTGTTTGTGGATGATTGTTGTTCCTCATGAATTTCAGGAGTGTTTTACCCACTTTCAAAAATGTCATCGGTATCTTTAGAGGTATTGCATTAAACCTGTACAGTGCTTTGGGAAGTATTACCACTTTACTAAACACATATATTGTTTCTAGAAGCTTTTTGGTAGAGTCTTCAGGATTTTCTAAATATAGTATCATGTCATTTCCAAACAGTGAGAACTTGACTTCTTCCTTTCCTATCTTGATGCCTTTGATATCTTTTGCTTGACTAATTGCTATGTTGAATAAAAGTGGCCAGAGGGAGAAACCTTGACTTTTGCCATACCATAGAGGGAAGGCTTTTAGTTTTTCCCTATTGAGTATAATATTTGCCATGGGCTTGTACTAAATGGCTTTGACTATATTGAGAAAAGGTCCTTTAATTCTCATTTTGTGAGTATTTTTTTTTCATTAGTGAGTGTTGGACATTATCAAATGCTTTCTCTACATCTATTGATATGATCTATGGTTTTTATTTTTCCTTTTATTGATATGGTATATTACATTAATTGACTTGTATATGTTATACCATTCTTGCGTCTCTGAAATGAACCCTACTTGGTCATGGTGTATGGCTTTTTTGATGAACTGTTGGATCCTATTTACTAGGATTTCATTGAGGATCTTTGCATCTGCATTCATTAAGAATATTGGCGTGTAGTTCTCTATTTTGGTGGCATCTCTGTCTGCTTTTGGTATCAGGGTGATGTTAGCTTCATAAAAACTATTTGGGAGGGTTTCTGTTTCTTCAGTTTTCTGAGCAAGCCTGAAAAGAATAAGCAGTAGGTCTTCTTGGAAGGGTTGAAAGAATTTGTTAGTGAATCTATCTGGGCCTGGGTTTTTGTTTTTGGGAGGACTTTTGATTACCATTTTAATTTCCTTAATACTGAAAGGTCCGTTGAGAAATGCAGATCACCTTGGTTCAACCTTAGAAAGTTATAGGAGTTCAAGAATGTATACATTTCTCCCAGGTTCTCTTGTTTTCTGGTATAGAGTTTCTCAAAGTAATCTCCCATTACCCGTTATATTTCTGTAGTGTCCGTACAACTTGACTTCTGAGGCACAATTGTGAATGGGATTTTTTGGTAACGTCTTTTTATTCTCTTTCATCTCCCCCTTTTCATGTCTAATTTGGATTATTAACCTTCTCTTTCTTTGTGAGTCTGCTAGTGCTTTAACTATCTATCTATATGCTAGTGGATTTGGATTATTAATCTTCTTATAATTTGGATTATTAATCTCTTTCTTTGAGTCTGCTAGTGGTTTATCTGTTTCTTCTAGTGGTTTATCTATTTGTCTATTTATCTACCTAGCTATCTGGCTTATTTTTCAAAGAAGCAACTCTTGCTTTCATTGATCTTTTGGATTGTTTTGGGTTTCATGTTCATTAATTTCTGCTCTGAGGTTCATTATTTTCTTCTGTGTGCCTATATTTGGATCATTTTATTGATAATTCTACAATTTTAAGCTGTTTTATTTATGTTATAAACATTATAGATATATTATAGATTATAGATATATAAGTTAATTATGTAGGCTCTTCTGGATTGTTTTGGGTTTCATGTTCATTAATTTCTGCTCTGAGGTTCATTATTTTCTTCTGTCTGCCTAAATTGGATCATTTTATTGATAATTTTACAATTTTAAGCTGTTTTATTTATAAGTTATAAATATTATAGATTTATAAGTTAATTATGTAGGCTCTTTATTCCTGATGAATGCTTGCAAAATGCTATACATTTTCATCTTTTGCTTTTTGCTGTATTGTACACATTCTGCTAAATCTGTCTTCATTTTTATTTGTTTCCAGGAATCTTTTGATTTCCTCTTTGATCTCATCTCTAACCCACAGTAATGAGCTGTTTAATTTTCAGGTATTAAGTTTCTTCTCTGTGTCTGTTGATAATTTACTTGTCATTTTAGTGCATGATAATCTCAGAATGTAGATCTGATACAATTTGTATCCTCTTGATTTTATGGAGGTATGTTTTGTGGCCCAGCATGTGGTCTATTTTAGAGGATGCCCCATGTGTATTGGAGAAGAATGTATATTTAGCTTTTTGTGGCTGAAGAGCCCTCTACATATATCTACCAAGCCACTCTCGTACATTTCTTCTCTCAAAGCCCATATATCCTTGTTGAGTTTCAGCATGGTTGGCTTATCAAAGGCGTGACAGGGAGGTATTGGAGACTCCCATTATTATTATGCTATTATTAATGGTTTCTTTAAAATCTATCAGAGGTTGTTTTAAATATTTTGCTGACCTCTTATTGGGTGCATATGTTTAGGAGTGTTATTTCCTTTAGTACATATCCCTTGATTAAGAAATGGCCATCTATATATCTTAAAAGCTTTTTAAGCTTAAAGTCTGTGTTGCCTGAGTTTAGTATGGCCACCCCAGATTTTTAAGGGTATAGTTTGCTTGTCCATTGACATTGAGAGGGATATTTGTCAAGGGATTAAGTGTCTTCTTATCCATTGTAGGAGTTTGATGTGTTTGTTTGGTCTGCCTTGGCTCAGAGTAGATCCTTCAGCTCTTATTTTAAAGTTGGTTTTGAGTATGTAAAGTTTCTGAGCTGTTGTTTGTTCATGAAGCTCTGTATCCTTCTATCAAACCTGATTTCAAGTCTGCCTGGGTGAAGTATCTTTGGCGAAACATTGATTTCATTGAGTTTTGTTTTGTTTTGTGTTTTTGGGTCACACCCGGCAATGCTCAGGAGGTATTCCTGGCTCTATGCTCAGAAATCGCTCCTGGCAGGCTCAGGGGACCATATGGGATGCCGGGATTTAAATCACCGACCTTCTGCATGAGAGGCAAAAGCCTTACCTCCATGCTATCTCTCTGGCCCCATTTCATTGAGTTTTGTCTCTATATCTCACCAGTGTCTTCAAGTCTTGAGAGATGCCAGTGATAAATCTGCTGTAAATCTTGAGTATGCCTCTTTGTATATAATTTCCCTTTTTTCATCATACTAATGTTAGTATTCTATCTCTATCTGTGGTTTTCATCATTGTGACTACTATGTGCCTTGGGTTGTTTCTTTGTACTCTTTAGGCATCCAGAATACTATTGCACACACTCTGTAGTTCTGGAATTTCTCAGCAATGTTGTCCTTGACTGTTGGTTATTCAACTGGGTTTTCTTCCTGGGTCTCTGGGACACCAATTATTCTTATCTTGTTTCTATTGAGTTTATCGTCATCTGTTTACTTTCTTTGAGGACTTTTTTATCGTCTTCTATTGTGTAGAGCTGTTATGCAGCTCATCTTTTATATCACTGATTCTGTCCTCAGTGGCTGTTACTCTGCTGGTGAGGCTTTAGAGTGAGGTTTTCATTCTACCTACCTTGTTTTTACGTCCGGATATTTCTGTTTAAATTTTTCTCATTTCTACTCTCTTATCCTCTTGAGTCTTCTGGTCTGTGTCTTCCATCATATCTTTAAGTTTGATGAACAGTTCTCTCTAAAATCCTGATCAGAGACGGTATGTCGGTGCCATGTGTTGGGTGGGTCTCCAGAACTAGGATCTTCAGTCACAAGGTGTGGTAGGGTTCTGTTTTCCCACTGTGAATTTTGATATATGGTGCTGCTGTTAAGTATTGTGGTACAGCTCCTCGACTGGAAGAATGTGCAGACATGGAGCAAAGCAGAGTGGCTGTGCTCTTGCTGGTCTCTCACTGAGCTGAACTCTAACTGGGGATTTATTTTCCCCAAACTCTGCCCCAGTCGACAGGCAGATAGGTCTGGGTTCATGTAATGGAGGTTAATCCAATCTTTGACAACTGCTCAAGGCTGTGATCTTGCTGTTCTCACACTCAACTGAACTTTAACTGGCAATTTTTTAAAGCTAATTTTGTTTTTATTTATTGTATTTGTTAGTTTTCCTTATATTCCACCTATCAGTGGAGTCATTTTTACTAAGAAAAATACTTTTTGTTTAGTTTTTGTTTAGTCTTGTTTGGGCCACACTCAGTGGTTCTCAGAGTTATTTTTGGCTCTGTACTCAGGAATCACTCTTGGCATGCTCAGAAAACCATATGAGATGCTGTGGATCAAACTTGGGTTGGCCACATGCAAGGCAGGCACCTTATCTGCTGTACTATTTCTCTAGCCTCAGGGTAATAGTCTTTTATCTTTCTTCCTTCCTTCCTTCTTTCCTTCCTTCCTTCCTTCTATCCTTGCTTCTTTCCTTCCTTCCTTCCATCCTTCCTTCCTTCCTTCCTACCTTCTTTTTGGTTTTTGGGTCACACCTGACAGCACTCGGTTTACTCTTGTCTCTATGCTCTGAAATCGCTTCTAGCAGGCTCAAGGGACCATATGGGATGCTGGGATTCGAACCCCATCCTTCTGCATGCAAGGCAAATGCCCTACCTTCATGCTATCACTCCAGCACTCAGGGTAATATTTTTTAAGTTCATTCATGTTGTTGCCAAGGATAGGATTTACTTTTATTTGTTATTTATTTATTCATTCATTAGTTAATAAACACTTAGGTTTTCTCTGGCTCTTGGCTATTTTACGTATTGAGTCAGTGAACCAGGGGGGTGCATTGAGCTCTTGGTGTTTTTATATTATACAGGTGAGGGCTCAGAAGGGGAATGATTGAGTCATATGGGAATAGCTTTATGAAGCTATTCAGCCTCAATGATGGATCTCAAGTTCTTATTTATAATAGGAAAGCAAATTGCAGAAGTAGAATATGCATAGGGAAACAAATGCATGAGCCATCACTAAAATCAGGCGATGGTTTTGTTTGCTAGTTTCTATTTTGATTTTTTGGCTACACTCTGTAGTGTTCAGGGCTTACTCTTGGGTCTGTGCTCAGAGATCACTCCTGGTGGGCTTGGGGTAATATATGGGGTACTGGGTATAGAGACTTTGTCAGCTATGTGCAAGGCAAGCTCCCTGCTTGCTGTACCACCTCTCTGTCCCATATTTTCTTTCCTCTTTCTTTTTTAAATTTAGACACATGGTTGCTTATAATCAGTTATTTCTGGAAATTAACATTCCAACACCATTCCATGGCAAGTGTAACATTCCCTCAATATTGTCATTAGTTTCCCAATTTCCCCAAAGCCTGACCCTTCCTTGGCTTAGTATAACTTACTTAATATTGTTTGGTACAACTAAATAATAATGGAATTATTAAAAAAAAAAAACTAAAAGAAAATGTATGAAACTTGTTGTATCTCACAATGGGGTAGTATGGCATTCTCTGAAGGTTTACTAAGTTGTTTATTTCTTTGTCTGTGAAACCATGTATTCTTCCATCAAAGCGGAAAGTGAGTTTTGCGGGGTACAGTATTTTAGGTGAAGCATTTATTTCATTCAGTCTTGTCACAATGTCCCACCACTGCTCTCTGGCATTGAGTGTTTCTGGTGACAGGTCTGCTGTAAATCTCAAGGATGCTTGCTTGAATGTAATTTCCCCTTTTGATCTTGCTGTTTTCAGAATTCTGTCTCTATCGGTGGGATTTGTCATTGTGACTAGGATGTGTCTTGGCGTCGTTTTTCTGGGGTCTCTTTTGGTTGGTACTCTTCGAGCATGCAGGATTTGATCACATATGTTCTTTAGCTCTGGAAGTTTCTCTTTAATGATGTTCTTGACCGTTGATTCTTCCTGGAAATTTTCTTCCTGGGTTTCTGGGACTCCAATGATTCTTAAGTTGTTTCTGTTGATATTATCATAGACTTCTCTCTTCATCTGTTCCCATTCTTTGACTAATTTTTCCATTGTCTGTTCATTTGCTTTAAGTTTTTTTTCCAACCTCTCCTGATGTATGGAATTGTTATGTATCTCATCTTCCACAGCACCAAGTCTATTCTCAGCTTCTGATACCCTGTCCCAGAGCTTATCCATTTTGTCATTCACTTTGTTTACTGACTTTTTCAGACCTGTTAGTTGACATGTTATTTCAGTTTGGAGTTTTGTGATTTCTGTCTTCATAGTTTCTTGGTTCTTATTAGTGTTCTGTTCAACTCAATCCATGGTTTCTTTGAGTTCTTTGAGCATCTTCCATATTGCTAGTCTAAAGTCCTTATCTGAGAGGTTGATTAGTTGGTTGGTCATTTTCTGGTCCTCAGAATTGTCTTCTTCATTCTCTATGTCTGATGCTGGCCTGTGTTGTTTCCCTATTGTCACACTTGTGGCTTTTTCTACGTGTTGTGGTGGTATTCATTGGCTATATGATGCAGGCAGCACACTCCTCTGGCTCCGCCCTTTCTGGATGGGCCGACTTGCCTCTAAGGGAGGGGCGTCTTCCGTGGATGAAGCTTCACACAGGATTAAATCTTAGGCCTTTGCATGCAGCAGAGACAACAGTCCGGAGAGAAATGCTTGCTTCTGTGATCCAGCACGGTTCTTAGTGTGATTTTTTTCTTCTTGTTGCAATGGTGTTCTTTTCTTAGAAAGAGCGCAGGGTCGCTCGATTGCTTGCTGGGTAGCTTCAGAATGCAGTTTTTTGGGGGGTTCACTTCCCAGGGCTCTGAGGAGGTCTGCTCGCTGGGTAGTTTCAGAATGCAGTTTTTGGGGGTTCACTTCCCAGGGATCCACTCGCTGGGTAGCTTCAGAATACAGTTTTTTGGGGTTCGCTTCCCAGGGCTCTGAGGAGAGCTTCCAGAGTTCAGGAAAGACAGAGAAGAACAGAGCAGGGCTCCCTTCAGGTCCTCAGTTTCCTCAGAAGAAGCACTGCCAGGTGGGGACTCTGCAAGTGAGTCAGTCAGCACTTTACCTGGCAGTTCCCCCGGTCAGCCATTTCTTACTCACTCACCTGCTCGCTGGGCAGCTCCAGAATCTAAGTTTTTTATTTCTTTTTGAGCATTCTGTCACTGACTTTTATTTCTTGAGCTAATGTGATAATTTTACAATTATGGGGTGTCTTTGCAGTCCAGGACTTGAGGATCTGTGGAGTTGGGCCAGTGGCTAATATGGCAAATGTGTTTGTTCATGGCTATGGTTACCAGGACTTTTGGAAGTTTACAAGCATGCTGGGATGGGGAGTGAGGCTTTGGAAGGGGGGGCTGCTTGCTCAGGCTCCGATGTATCCCTAGAGTTGACACTCACAAAACAGTAACACCTGCAGTTTTCAGCAGCTAGGAATCTCTGCAGTGTAGTGCAAAAGTCGTGAAGCTATACCATTTGTCTAGAAGTAGTTGTAGGGTAGGTATATCTGTGTGTGCATATGACAGGACATTAGGAAGGCCAAGGACGTGTCCCAGAGTTCAATCAGCTCTGAGTTTTATTTCTATCCATGAGTTTTTGCTACCGTTTGCTTTTCTTTCAAGAGCTAGTTGAGTTTTATGTCACTGCCACCTGGGGAAACATGGCTGGCTTCCTTCTGTTAAAGAATGAAAGAAATTGCATAATTTATTATGTACTACCCCAGCAATCAACTCTTGGAGGAGTGGGTTGGTGCTCAGGAATTCTAGCTATTTACCACGATCTGGGTTTAATTTTAGGAACAAAGAATGAGGTACTACTTGAGCCCTGCAGTGTTGGGGGATTACTGGGACTACACTGCACAGTGCTTAGGGTTTTTCTGGGGCTCAGTATTGATATTTGGGAACCATGATCCAATTAGGATCTGCATGTGCAAGGTACTGCCAGCCACATTTCCAGATTTCTGTTTGATTTTAGGGAAGGTGTCAGAGTAAGACATTGTCTAATTAACCTCTGTGGGTATAAACATTGCCCAGCATACTGGGGTATGAAGTGCACTTGATGACAAGCCTGGCTGGATTTCTCAGGACATCCCTGCACTCAAATGCTCTACAGTACTCTGGGTCAGCTCTGCTCCATAGTGTCAACACTGTGGCAACTTCCCAGTCTCTTCTGAACCTGGCACACCACATCATGCAAATCTTTTCCTTTCTCTCTACAGACCCCAGAGGAAATATGACGAGAGTGGCAAGCTGCTCTGCAATGGCGTAGACCTGTGTGATTGTCTGGATCCAAACTGCCTGCGCTGCTTCTACCCCTGCCCCAAGTGCAACTCCACGAAGTGTGGGCCTGAGTGCCGCAACAACCGGTGCTGGGTATATGATGACATGGTTAATGAGTCCGTGGAAGTCGTCAGTACCCTGCCCTTCAGTGTCCCAGAGTAGGGCTGCTCCTCCACACCCCATAGCTCCGTGCTCCAACACACTCAAGTTCGTGTATTTTTCCTCTTGAGGAGTTCTGGAGTGAGTGGGGAAGGGGAGTGCTGACGTATGTTCTCTGGAGCCCTGGAATTCTGGAGGTATCTTGCTGTGACTTCAGATTTTGTCACTTGACCTGAAAGTATCGTTACAAATAGATTTTTTTTCTTCTGTTCTTGACAACCCTCTGGGTTTAGGCCTTCTATTAAACACACTTTTCTTTACTGTATTAAGATTTCTTAATGCAAATACTTTAAGTTACTTTGTTTTGTAACTTAAATTTTTGTTCAGTTTCTTTTCTTTGTTTTTGTCAGGGCTTCCAAATGATTCAGGGGTTTCTCTGAACAAACACCCTTGTAGTTCTCTCACAACTGGGCTATCTGGTCAGTACAAGGGCCTGAGGACACAATAATATTCTGAGCCAAGAGGGCCCTGGGGAAGTTTGGGAGGCCATGCAGTACCAGGGTCAGGTACATATCATCTCTGTGCTATCTCTTCAGTCTCATTTTTTTTTTTTTGGTTTTTGGACCACACCCTGTGACGCTCAGGGGTTACTCCTGGCTATGCGCTCAGAAGTTGCTCCTGGCTTCTTGGGGGGACCATATGGGATGCCGGGGATCGAACCGCGGTCTGTCCTAGGCTAGCGCAGGCAAGGCAGGCACCTTACCTCCAGCGCCACCGCCCGGCCCCTAGTCTCATATTTTTTAAAGTATAAATTCACACTTGAATATTTTCAGTCTCAGAAACAAGTTTTTCTTGCAGAAAGGTAAATTTACTTATTATATGACTTGTTCAGTCTCCTGCATAACACTCCTGCTGACTCCAAAGTACGATATGGAATTTAAAAAAAAAGCAAGACTTGGTGACTGTCCTATGAACTCTCTCTGTCTCTGTCTCTTTCTTCCTTCCTCCCCTGCCCACACCCCTTCTTTTCTCCCTCGCTTTCATTCTTCTTTCTCCCAAGGTCAAACTTGGTAATTCTTCGATTTAGATTTGTATCTAATTTTTAAAATAGAGAAACCAGAACTTGAAAATCCCCCTAGCCAGTGTGTTATTGTTGGTGGTGTTTTGTTTTGTTTTAAGATAAACATTTTAGGATTAGTATTTCAGACGCATAGTTTTCAAATGGAGAAACTTATTACACAAAAGTATGTCTGTTGTAAAAATGCTGGTGGAGAAGCACACTTTGCTTTTTCTACTCTGATACTTAGTAGGAGATACTGATACTGCTGATTATAGGATCACACTTTGAGAGACCCTCTTGTAAGCTACATTAGACACATAATTAATGGAAATATTTAAATAGAGGTTGGTTGTTTTTTGATGGCTGTTTAGTTTTTGTGCCACACCTGCTCAGATTACTTCTTGCAGTGCTTGGGGACCCTATAGGTTAGTGGATATTGAGCTCATGTTGGCTATGTTCAAGCCCTAGCTGCTGTACTACTTCTCCAGCCCCATTTACTTTACCACCTGAGCTATATTTCCAGCCCTGAGAAACTTAACCAAAGTAAAAAAAGTTATAGAGTTTCCAGTTTCTTTTCCCTCCACTTTCTTATTTCAAATGCACTTATATTTCTACAATTGCACGTGGCAGGGAAGATGCCTGATAGTTTTGGGCTTCTTGGCACTGTGATTTGAAACTAGAGTCTTTAAATCCAGCTGTGATGATAGTTTTCTTGTATGTATAGCAGAGGAACTGCCCAAGAATTTACTGGGCTTCCCAGATTTCACTCACTTTTTCTGCTTTTTTTTTTTTTTTTTGTGAATCGAGCATGGTGCTAGTGGTCCCAAGCTAACACCCTTCACCTATCTGTACAGAAATTACTAACATTCTTTCCCATAAATAAGACTTCAGAGTGCCCCTCAGAAAGACATTGTCCTGAAGCTGGGCTAAATGTATGTTTTGGGAAAGGAATAGTGTGCTGGGTTTTGACTTTTGGGATTGTGCTTTTAGAATAAATGTTATTTGGTAAACAACTGGCCAACTAAATTGTACTTTAATTACTAATTTTAGAACCATGTAGCATTCAATTTGACAGCACATCTTTAGAGAGAATTGGTTGACAAATATCAATTCTACTGGTGTTTGGTAGTGAGATGGGACAGGTATGGAGACAAACCCATCTGGTTCCTGTCTTTCAAGGGAATAGAGACTAAAGTTGGTACTTTTAGGAGTGAATTTGTCTTTTTTATAGATGAGGAAAAGTAGACCCAGTGAGAGAAATGACGTAGTGAAGGACCCAAAAGTAAACTCTGATGTTTTGAATCCCATGGGTGTTCACATACGGACCACTTATTTTATAAGTGTGCTGGAACTCCCCAAGGTGTTTTGAACAGTACACTTTCCTGAACTGTATCCAAAATCTTGTAATTAGATGCTCTAGAAGCAAGGACTGGAAACCCATATTTTAGAGCAAACACTCTAGATTGAGAAACACAGCCTTGTCTCCAGTTGTCATACTTTTTTATTCAAAAATAAACTTAGGAGTCTCTGGGCTTTGCTTAGTGGTAAAAAGGTCTTGCCTAGCAAGCTTCAGGACATGAGCTGGGCCCCCATGTTGCGTCCACGTGCTGAGCATAGTCTCAACAACTTTACTGAAGTTTGGGACCCCAGGTGCCACCACAAACTCAGCTGACTGTAGCTATGCAGGTATGAGCAGCAAAACTGAAGTGTGCATGTGCAAACCCCTGGAGAGCACCACACCTGAAGCTGTGTGAGCATTGTGACCATTATTCATGTTCCAGAATGTATGCGAACTGGGTGGGTCACTGCTGGGTATGTATATAAGCGCTGTAATGGAGCATGTATACCACTTTCCTGAGCCCCTGCACTATTGCCAAGTATTCTAGTACTGCAATCTCGATGTAGAACCCCAGGTGAGCACCATAACAAAATTCCAGTACCACAGCCAGGAGTGGATATGACCCCTGTTATTCCAACAAAAATTACGAAGGGATAGGGAAAATAGCAAAGACTTTTTGAAGTTTTAGCAAATTGACATGAGAGTATCTTCCTAGACTTTTGTCATCTTATCTTAAAAATGAAATATGATCATCTAGTTTAGAAATGATCTTTAAAATTTGCATTTACCCAATTTTGTTGGTGACTTTTCCAAGTGAAGTAAAAAATAAAGTTAAGGAGTTGCATAATTACTAAGCATGCGTCTAATGGATATTATAAATGTGCTAGTGCTAGTTAAACTTTTCATAAAATTTTTAGAATTAGGGTTATGTCCTTTTTAATGCCAGCTCAGTGCATTTTAAAAACATTTCTATTCAAATTGATTTTTTCAAAAATATATGTGGGGGATTTTCAGAATTATGTGATGTTCTAATTTCATCAAAAAGTGAACAATTGCTCTTTAGTTATCTGAGCTAAATTTAGATTAACAAGGAAGATTACATTAGTGAAGGAACTGTCTAGTCAGTATAAGGCTTCTTCTGACTGGTTACCTTTCATTGCTGATGGCATGTCTCCCCGAATATATAAGAGAATTGTAAAGAAAGCCTCTTCACAGGTCTTTTAAATATAAACTGTTATCCCAGTTATCCTTACCTATTCCTGCAAGATTTTACAACTGGGTGGCCTAGCACATTAATTTACAGAGTAATTTTGAGTTTAATTCATAAGAATTTAAAGCATATCTCTCAGGTGTCTAAGCCTCCAGGCCCTGATCTGGACCCAGGGTCCAAACAGGTAGAGCTGCAGGGATATCATTTGTAGGAAAATCTTTGGGTGTTTGCTTGCAATTTTAGGATGTAAATAGTGTAGAGTTGGATAGTTTGCATTGGTTGTCACAGCTGGAATTTCTGTAATACTTTTGATATCTGCAACATTTCCTGAATAGAGCTACAGCGTTTGGTCAGGGTCAGACATACTCTTACCCACTCAGGTAGAGGGTTGTGCAGTGCCTTTCCTAAAGACTACACTGCCAGCAGTACCTCTTGAGTTGCATAGAAAGGATACATTGCAAGTAGGTGTGTGATGCAAGACTTTATGTTGAAAACTTTTAAAAAGTAAAATTGATAACATACATATTTCAAGTAGAATTTCTTTGTTTTGTGACTTTTGTTTTTATTTTTAAACATTTTTATATCATAGCTGCAAACAGAATGGCATCTTTGTGGAAGCTGAAATCCCCATTGGACTTTGATAGCAAAGCAAAACTAGACTTGCAGAGTCAGGAATGGATTTCTCTCATCTTTCTGACATTCTCCAGAAGTACTTGTTGGACTTTAGGGAAAGCACTTGGATCTGATCTGGAGTTGAAGGAAATTTATTTTCAACCTATTTTCACAAGAAATGTGCTCATTTTTGCAAGGATAGAGCAAAGGCCAGGAAGACGGCATCTGCCTAGAGGCTCTTGGTACCTCTGTGTCTGATAAGAACCAAGGTATAAGATACAAGGAGAACTGTAAAGAGCTGAGAGTACTTGATTGTTTTAACTGAAACAGAATCTGTATCACCTACCTTTGGGTGATACAGATACTGCCATCATGCCTAAAGTGCATTGTGAGAAAGGAAAATAGGAGGCATGACTCCCCCTCCCTTTGAATAGCTGCAAAGTCAGCATCTAAATCTAGCTTTAAACATTTTATTCCATAGTTGGAAACAGGAAGGCATTAAATGATTCTTACGGTTTTTTTTTTCATATAACTTTAGAAAATGAGGGTCACTGGCACTTCGTAGATATTGATAAATGTGTTCCTTAAATCTTTGTAGAAAAGGAGTATTACTTGCATGTGCTTGGCTCCCTTTACATATGAATTTGAGTTGAAAGGAAATGGGATTTGTGAAATAAAATAAATTTCTTGTACTTCCCCCTTCGTTCTCTAGAGGACATCTAGGGCCTAATCCCACAATTCTACATTTGTGTCCACATTTGTGTTTTTCAGTTAAGCCACCAGAAAGTGAATATTCTTGCTGTGTGTCTATCTGGAGTCGAAGACACAAGGCCGGGTTCACCTTCAAAACTTTTTTTGTTGATTAAAAAGTGAGATATTGGGGGCTGAGCGGTGGTGCAGCTGTAGGGCGTTTGCCTTGCATGCAGCCGATCTAGGATGGACTGTGATTCAATCCCCCGGCATCCCAATGGTCCCTCAAGCCAGGAGCGATGTCTGAACACAGAGAGTTACCTCTGAGCATCACGGGGTGTGGCCCCAAACACACTGCCCCAAACTATATTCTCACATATTGGCCTTTCTAATGTGCTCTATTATTGGTAAGTTTGTGCTGGGTGAGCACAATCGATTTGGCTACTTATCAGCCAGTTCAATACAAAAATTAAAAAACCATGTGCACCAGAAGTCAAAGTCTGGGACTCGGTTCCATCTGGAAGTGCTGGGACCTTCAGTTAGACCTAGCAGTGGTGATGGAAGGGGACATGCAGTGCTGCTAATTGAACTCAGGCTCTCCGCATGCTGGGCAAGTGAGCTAATCCTTGGGAGTCACCTCCCCTTCCCTGCTGCTTATGCCATTGCACGTGTTAAGTGATTTAATCTATAAAAGGATTTACGTTCCTGGAGTCCTAGACCTATGGGCATGCATTTAGGTGCACATAGTCACAAATGAGGACTTAGGGGAGTGTCATTTAGTCTAGAGAACACTGTGTGCACATTATGAAGGTGGAGAACATTGGAGAATCAGCCACTCATAACTTCTCTGCAAGGATATTTATGTATTTTGGTTTTTTGGGCCACACCCAGTGACACTCAGGGGCTACTCCTGGCTATGCCCTCAGAAATCGCTCCTGACTTGGGGGGTCATATGGGACGCCAGGGGATCGAACCACAGTCCATCCCAGGTTAGCATGGGCAAGGCAGATGCTCTATGATTGTACCACCATGATGCTTTATGATTGTACCACCACTTTAGCCCCTCTACTAGGATATTTAACTGAAAAAAAAAAACTACACCCACCTCAACAGGCTGGGGATCAGTTGGAAGGATTCCTGTTGACCTTTGAGCTAAGGTTTGCTCTAGCTGCTGATCCTCCATCTCTTTGTTTACCATTCCTGGATTCACATCAGCTGACTCTGGAGCTCGACATGGGTTTGTTTCCTCACATGCAGCTTCTTTTCAGTGAACATATAGTTGGCCCTCTGCTCTGCATTTTCCACACTCACAGACAACCCATGGTTTCTATGATTGTATTTTTTCCTAATTTTTTCTTGGCCTCTTATAGCTCTGTGTTCAGGAAATTATGTGATACTTGGGGATTGAACCTCGGGCTCCTTCATGCAGAGTACACTTGCATACACTCAGTACACTGAGCTGTCTCTCTGGCCCAAACAAAATTCTACTTTTGAGGGCCTCACCTGGCAGTGCTCATGAGCCATTCCTGGCTCAACATTTGGGGATCACTCCCTGAAGTGCTTGGAGGACCAGCAGTGCCAGGATTAAATCTGGGCCTCTTAACATGCAAAGTATGCACTCCAGTCTAGCGCACTCTCTCTTTGGTCCAATGTTTGTATTCTATCTGTGCTTCTCCTATGATTATATTCTCCCCTACCCTTCCCTCTTACAAGATGTGATCTGAGAAAAACTTTTCCCCAGTAAGAAAACCCTATGGCTGTCATCTTTTATTTACAAAGATGTGTAAAGCAACTTTTTCTGTTGTTCCACCTGAAACTCAGTCTTTTTAAATTTGTTTTTGGGCTGCATCTGGTGATGCTCAGGATTTTTTCCTGGCTCTATTCTCAGAGATCACTCCTGACAGGCTGAGGGACCATATGAGATAATGAGGATTGAACCTGGGTCACCCGTCTTTGAGACACTACATGCTGTGCTGTTGCTCTGATACCTGAAACTCGTATAGTCTTAACACTTGGGGATTCCAGGATTAAGGTGCAGGACTCTGCACTCTAACAAGCCCTACTTGAAGAAGAGACCCATGGTGACCAGTATACTCTTCTGGCGCACAGCAAATGGATACCAGGGGTAGAGTAATGTGGGAATGTATATATGGAGAAACTTTTAGTTATGGAGTAAAGGGAAGAGTTCTGAGCACTGGAGATGAAGACGCAAGTCATAGAAAGAAACCTGGCCTCTGGGGTGGTCCAATGGAAAAGACAGTGGCCTTCTGAGACAGGATTATGGGTTCCAGTCCCACCACTGAGTGGTCACAGGTTAGCACTCTTGGAGTGTGAATAGTTAGCAATCTTGGTGTGTGTGTATGTGAGTGTTCTGTCACCAAAGATTGCATTGTCAGGACTGAGAGCACCTCTTCTAGAGAAATCCTCCATTACCAGGTATGTAGAAAGTTCTGGAAGTAGGAAACCAAGATCTGCTCACGCCAGGCTGGACTTCAAGGCCAGGTCTGGCAACTGAGTTCTGGGGGGATGGGGAGGAGGGAAACTTCTTCCCCATGTTTTTTCAAACTGGAGAGGGAGGCTGCAGCTGGACCCAGAATACGGCACCTATCAGGAATGCTGGTCCTCTTCAACTGATATGGCTGGCAATTTGGGCAGACAATTCGCCAAAGTCCTCCTGGGCTGACCACTTGGTCCTGGAGATAGCGCTCCCCCCATATCAGACTAGCCTTCAGGGCCACATCTGGCAACTGGGATTTGGCGTGAGGGGAGAAGGAAAACCCCTCCTCTATGCATTTTCAAAGTGCAGAGGAGGCTGAAGCTGAACCTAGAAGACCCCACATATCAGTGTCTGCTCTTCTACTGGCATGGCTTAGAATCTGGGCAGACAGCTGGCCAAAAGCCTCCTGGGCTGACCCCTTAGTCCAGGAGACCGATATCCCCTCAGCCCAGGCTGGCCTTCAATGCCAAGTCTGTCAAATGAGCTCTGGGGGATGGAAGGTGGGTAACTCGTCCCTCATGAATTTTTAAACTGGAGAGGTCTGGCAACTGAAATTTGGTGGGTTAAAAAGGAGAGAAACTCCTCCACCATTATTTTCAAACTTGAAAGGGAGGCTGCAGCTGGACCCAGGAGACCCCAACTATCAGGACTCCTACTCCTCTTCTACTGGTATGACTGGGAATCTGGGCAGACAGCTGGCCAAAGGCCTCCTGGGCTGACCACTTGGTCTAAGAGACCGAGAACTCCCCATGTCAGACTGGCCATCAGGGCCATGTCTGGCAACTGTGCTCTGGCGTGACGTGGGAGGAGAGAAAACCCTCCTCTGTGCATTTTCAAATTGGAGAGGGAGGCTGCAGCTGGACCCAGAATATCCCACATGTTAGGATTTCTGCTTCTCTTCTACTAGCATGGCTGGGAATCTGTCAGATAGCTGGCCAAATGCCTCCTGGACTGACGACTTATTCCTGGAGACCAAGTTCTCCTCAAGCCAGACTGGCCTTCAAAGTCAGGTCTGACAACTGAGCTCTGGGGAGATGGGGAGGAAGGAAACTTCTCTCCCATGGATATTTAAACTGGAGATTGTGGCTGCATCTGACCCAGAAGACCCCACATGTCAGAATGTCTGCTCCTCTTCTACTGGCATGGCGGGGAATCTGGGCAGACAGCTGGCCAAATGCCTCCTGGGCTGACCACTTAGTCCAGGAGACCGAAAATCTCCTCATGCCAGACTGTCCTTCAAGGCCAGGTCTGGCAACTGAGTTCTGGGGGGATGGGGAGGAGGGAAACTCCTCCCCCCATGTATTTTCAAACTGGAGAGGGAGGCTGCAGCTGGACCCAGAAGACCCCACCTATCAGGTCTCCTGCTACTCTTCTACTGGTATGGCTGCGAATCTAGGCAGACAGCTGGCCAAAAGCCTCCTGGTCTGACCACTTGGCCTAGGAGACCTGGATTCCGCCTTGTCAGACTGGCCTTCAGGGCCACATCTGGCATCTGTGCTCTGGGGGGATGTGGGATGAGGGAAAACCCTCCTCTATGCCTTTTCAAACTGAGAGGGAGGCTGCATCTGGACCCAGAAGACCCGACATGTCAGGATTTCAGCTCTTTTTCTACTAGAATGGCTGGGAATCAGGGCAGACAGCTGGCCAAAAGCCTCCTGGGATGACCACTTAGTCTATGAGACCGAGATTCGCCCTCCCCCATGTCAGACTGGCATTCAAGGTTACATATGGCAAATGCAGTCTTGGGGGTAGGTGGGAGGAGGAAAATCCCTCCTCTACGCATTTTCAAATTGGAGAGGGAGGCTGCATCTGGACCCAGAAGACCCCACATGTCAGGATTTCTGCTCTTCTTCTATTGGCATGGCTGGGAATCTCAAAAACCCATAAGTAATCAATTAAATTCAAAATTGATAAATCTCTACATTTTGTTCTAAAATTTTAACATTCTAAATATGAATTCTAAAATACTTAATTCTATAGTTTCAATTCTAAGATTCTAAATTCTGAAAACTAAATTCTAAATTTGATTCTAAAATTCGCTAAATCAAAATTTGTATTCTAAATTTTAAAATTGTAAAGTCTAAAATTCTAAATTCTATATTCTAAAATTCTATATTCTATAATTCAATATTATATATATATATATATTTGTTTTTTCTGGGCCATCCCGGTGTTACTCAGGGGTTACTCTTGGCTGTCTGCTAAGAAATAGCTCCTGGCAGGCACAGGGGACCATATGGGACACCGGGATTCAAACCAACCACCTTTGGTCCTGGATTGGCTGCTTGCAACAAGGTAAATGCTGCTGTGCTATCTCTATGGGCCCAATATTCTATATTCTAGAATTCTAAATTCTAAAATCTAAATTCTAAAATTCTATATTCTAAAATTCTAAATATTGAATTTTAAAATTCTAAATTTTATATTCTAATATTCTAAATTATAATTTTAAAACTCTAAATTCTAAATTCCTAATTCTAAAACCTAAATATTAAAATTCTAAATTCTAAAATTCTAAGTTTTATATTCTAAAATTCAAAATTTGATATTCTATATTTCTAAATTCTATTCTCTAAAATTCTTCATTTAAATTCTAAATTTCTAGAATTCTAAATTAAAATTCTACATTACTTGGGCATGTGGGGGCGCAAGTGTTGGCAACTGCCTGGCCAGTGCCAGCCAAGGACAGACTGGTTTCCTGACCCTGCATCCCAGTTGGTTCCCAAAACACGGAACAATATCTGAGTCCATAGCCAGGTGAAATCAATTCACATCACCTGCTGTGACCAAAAATCCATAATGAATGCACAAAAACCCGTAAATAATCAAATAAAATTCTAAATTGATAAATCTCTACATTTTATTCCAAAATTCTTATATTCTAAATTCTGAATTCTAAGATTATTAATTCTATATTCTAAATTCTAAGATTCTAAATTCTGAAAACTAAATTCTAAATTCGATTCTAAAATTCGATAAATCAAAATTTGTATTCTAAATTTTAAAATTCTAAGCTCTAAAATTCTAATTTTTATATTCTCAAATTCTATATTCTAAAATTCTAATGTTTAAGTTCTAAAATTCTAAATTCTACACTCTGAAATTCTAATTCTATACTCTAAAATTCTAAATTCTATATTCTAAAATTCTAAACTCTAAAATTCTAAATTTTATATTCTAATATTCCAAATTCTAAATTTCACATTCCTAGAAATCTAAACTATAAAATCCAAATATCTAAAATTTTAACTACTATATTAAAATTCTAAATAACTTGGGCCAGTGTGGTGGTCCAAGTGTAGGCTTCTGCCTTGCCAATGCTAGCCAAGGACAGACTGGGATTTCAAGCCCTATAAGTCCCATTTGATTCCTAAAACACGTGACAATTTTGGATTTTATAGCCAGGTATATTCACTGCACTTCACCTGATGTGGCCCCCAAACAATAAAGGAACTCTAAAACCATAAATAATCAATAAAAATTCAAATTGATAAATCACTACATTTTATTCTAATACTCTAAAATTCTAAAATGCTAAATTCTACATTCTAAATTCTAAGATTCTAAATTCTAAAGTCTAAATTCAAAATTGGATTATAAAATTCTATAATACAAAATGTGAATTGTCAACTGTAAATTCTAAATTCTATATTTTAAAATTTTAAATTCCAAATTTCAGAGTTCTAAATACTAAAATTCTAAATTTTATATTCTAGTTTTCAAAATTCTAAAATTCTATATTCAATATTCTAGAATTATTATTATTATTATTATTATTATTATTATTATTATTATTATTATTTTGGCTTTTGGGCCACACCCATTTGCTGCTCACGGGTTACTCCTGGTTATGTGCTCAGAAATTGCCCC
Source organism: Suncus etruscus (assembly GCF_024139225.1). Taxonomy (NCBI): domain Eukaryota; kingdom Metazoa; phylum Chordata; class Mammalia; order Eulipotyphla; family Soricidae; genus Suncus; species Suncus etruscus. The sequence goes on along the minus strand of NW_026060328.1, from coordinate 9,628 downwards.
TGGCTTTTGGGGACCATGTGGGGGATTAAACCGTGGTCCGTACTACGCTAGCGCTTGCAAGGCAGACACCTTACCTATAGCGCCAGGTTCCCGGCCCCAATATTCTACAATTATTAATACTATATTCTAAAATATAATATTCTACATTCTAAAAAGTAAATTATATATTCCAATCTAAAATTCTATAAATCAAATTTGAATACTAAACTCTAAAATTCTATATTCTAAAATTCTCAGTACTATATTCTAAAATCCTAAATTCTAAAATTCTATCTTCTATATTCTAAAATTCTAAATACAAAATTCTAAAATTATAATTTTTATAGTGTAAAATTTGAAATTCTAACATTCTAAATTCTAAATTCCAAGACTTCTAAATTCTAAAATTCAAACATCTAAATTATACTTATTTTTCTAAAATTCTAAATTACTTGGGCATGTGGGGAGCACGTATAGGCATTTGCCTGGCCAGTGCTAGCCAAGAAAAGACTGTGGTTTCATGCCACCTGTGTTCAATTTGATTCCAAATAATTACAATTCTAAATAATCTCTAAATTTTATTTTAAGACTCTAAAATCTAAATTCTAAAATGCTTAATTCTACATTCTATATTCTAAGTTTCTAAATTTTAAAATCTAAATTCTAAATTCCATTGTAAAATTCGATAATAAAAATTTGACTTCTAAACTGTAAAATTTTATATTCTATATTCTAAAATACTAAATTTAAATACTACATTCTAAAATTCTAAAATATATATTCTAAATTTTCTAATTTTAAATTCTGAAATTCTAAATTATATATCTAAAATCTAAATTCTATAATATATATTCTAGAATTCTTAATTCTATATGCTAATGTCTAACATACTACATTCAAATTTGATTTTTAAACTTTCAAGTTCTAAATTCTATATTCTATAATTCTAAATTCTAGAGTCTAAAATTCTAACATTCTAAATTCCTAGAAATCTAAATTCTAAAATTCTACATTACTTGGGCATGTTGGGGCGCTAGTCTTGGCATCTGCATGGCCAGTACCAGCCAGTTGAAACCAATTCACGTCACTGGCTGTGGCCCAAAATCCATAAAGGCAACACAAAAACTGATAAATATTCAAATAAAATTCTAAATGGATAAATCTCTACATTTTATTCTAAAATTCTAACATTCTAAATTCTGAATTCTAAAATTCCTAAATCTATATCTAATTTTAAGATTCTAAATTCAGAAAAGTAAATTCAAAATTTGATTCTAAAATTCGATAAATCAAAATATGTATTCTAAATTTTAAATTCTAAACTGTAAAATTCTAAATTCTATATTCTAAAAATCAGAATCTTCTACTCTAAAATTGTAAATTCTATATTCTAAAAATAAATTTCTAAACTTTTAAACACTAAGTTTGTAAATTTTATATTGTAAAATACTAAATCCTATATTATAAATTCAAAATCGTAAATTCTAAAATTTTAAGTACTATATTCTAAAATTCTAGATTGAAATTTCTAAACTCTAAAGTTCTAAATTCTATAGTCCAGAAACCTTAAAACTTTATTCTAAAATGTAACATTTAACATTCTCAAAAATGAATTCTAAATTAGATTCTAAAATTCGATAATTTAAAATTGAATACTAAACTTGAAAATCCTAAATTATATATTCTAAAATTCTACATTATAAATTCTAAAATTCTAAATTCTATACTATAAACATCTAAATTCTGAATTCTAAAATTCTAAATTTCATATTATTAAATTCTAAATTTTATAATTCTAATATCTATATTCTAGAATTCTTAATTCTATATTCAAAAATATAAGATTCTACATTCTAAAAAGTACATTCTAATTTTGATAAAACAAAATTTGATTTCTAAACTTAAGAATTCGAAATTCTAGAGTCCAAAATTCTAAATGTTAACACTCTAAATCTAAGTTATAGCATTCTAAATTCTGAATTCTAAAATTCTGAATTCTGTATTCTAAATTCTATATTCTAAAATTCTAAATCGTACATTCTAAAATTCTAACTTCTAAAAGTTTAAATCGTATATTTTACAATTCTAGATTCTATATTCTAAAATTCTAGATTCCAACTCTATAATTCTAAATTCTAAAATCTAAGTTCTCTATTCTAAAAATCTTAAATCTTTATTCTAAAATGAAAGATTATACATTCTAAAAGTAAAATTTAAATTTGATTCTAAAATTCGATAATTCAAAAATTTAAATTCTAAACTCGAAAACTCTAAATTCTAAAATCTGAAATTTTACATTTTAAATTCTAAAAATCTAAATTTTATATTTTAAATTTTTAAATTCTAAATACTAAATTTCATATTCTAAAATTTTAAATTTTATGTTATAAAATTCTAAATCTTTAATTCCAAAAATTTATATTTTATAATCTAAAGTTCTACTTCTAAAATCTAATTGTAAAATCTAAATTTTAAAAATTCTAAATTCTAAAACATAAATTTAAAATTTTTAAATTCTATATTTTAAAATTCTAAATTATAATTCTAAAATCCTCAATTCTCTATATTAAATTGATTATTTCTAAATTCTAACATTATAAATTCCATATTTTAAAATTTAAATTCTAAATTTTAACATTCGTATTCAATATTTTATAAATCTAACTTCTAAAATTCTAAATTCTAAAATTATAAATTTCATATTCTAAAATTCTATATTCTAAAATTCAAAATTATTTATTCTATATTTTTAAATTCTATAATTCTAAATTTTATATTCTAAAATTCTTAATTATTTTTTAATATTCTAAATTCTAAAATTCTATATTCTAAAATACTAACTTCTCTAATTCTAAGTTATAAAATCTATATTCTAAAATAAAACTTATTATATTAGCATCATTTTTAGAAGTTGAAAATACAGAATTTAGGATGGTTGAGTTTAAAATGTAGAATTTTAAAATACGGAAATTAGAATTTTAAAATTTACGTTTTATAATTTATGATTTTAGAAGTGAGAATTTTAGGATATAAAAATTTAAAATTGAGAGTTTAGAATTTTAGAATAAATAATTTAAAATTTTAGAATTTAGAATGTAGAATTTTATGATATAGAATTTAGATTTATGAATTTAGATTATATAGTTTCAAATTTTAGAAGTTAGAACTTTAGAATATAGACTATAGTATTTTAGAATTTAGAATATTAGAATATAGAATTAAGAATTTAAAATATGTAATTTAGAATTTTTGAATTTAGAAAGTAGAATTTTAGAATTTAGAATTTTAAAATATAAAAAATAAGAATTTTAGAATTTTAAATGTAGAATTTTAGAATTCAAATATTATGATTTAAAATTTTAGAAGTTAGCATTTTAAAATTTAGAATGTAGATTTTTAGAATTTAGAATTTTAGAATAAAGAATTTAGAATTTTAGAATGTAGAATGTAGAAAATTAGAATATAGAATTTAAGATTTTTAGAATTTAGAGTATTTAGAATGTTAGAAGTTAGAATTTTAGAATATAGGATATATTATAGAATACAGAATTTTAGGAGTTAGAATTTAATACTTTAGAATATAGAATTTAGAATTTTAAAATAAAAAATTTTAAATTTTAGAATTTTATAAGTTAGAATATAGAATTTAGAATCTTAGAATTTAGAAATGAGAATTAAGATTTTTAAAATTCAGAATTTAGAATGTTAGAATTTTAGAATAAAATGTAGAAATTTATTAATGTAGAATTTTATATGATTATTCATGGGTTTTTGTGTTTCCTTTATGGATTTTGGGCCACTGCAGGTGACGTGAATTGGTTTCAACTGGCTATCGACTCAGAAATTTTTCTGTTTTGGGAACCAAATACGATGGAGGGTCATGAAACCACAGTCTGTCCTTGGCTGGCAATGGCCAGGCAGATGCCAACACTTGTGCCCACAAGTAATGTAGAATTTTAGAATTTAGAATTGTAGAAATTTAGAATTTAGAATGTTAAAATTTAGAATTGTAGACTCTAGAATTCAGAATTTTAGAGTTTAGAAATCAAATTTTGTTTTATCTATTTTTAGAATTGATTTTAGAATTTCCTTTTTACAATGTAGAATCTTAGATTTTAGAATATAGAATTAAGAATTCTAGAATAGAGATTTTAAAATTATAGAATTTATGAATATGGAATTTATAGTTATAGAATTGAAAATTTAGAAGTTTAAACTTTAGATTTTAGCATTAAGTATCTTAGAAATTAGAATTTTAGAATTTACACTTTAGAATTATAGGATATAGAATTTAGACTTTTGAATTCAGAATGTAGAATTTTAGAATATAGAATTTATAATTTAGAATTTAAGTTAGAATATAGACTATAGAATTTTAGAATTTAGAATGTAGAAATTTAAAATATATGATTTATCATTTTAGAATATGAAATTTAGAATTTTAGAATATAGAATTTACAATTATAGAATATAGAATTTAGAATTTAGAATGTTGAATTATAGAATTTAGGTTTTAAAATTTAGATTTTAGAAATTTAGAATATAGTATATAGAATTTTAGAATTTAGAATTTAAAATGTTAAAATATAGAATATAGAATTTTAGAATATGAAATTTAGAATTTTAGAATTTAGAATTTTAAATTTTAGAATATAGATATAGAATTTCTGATTTTAGAATTTAGAATTCTACAATATAGAATTTAGAATTTTAGAATATAAAATTTAGAATTTTAGAATTTAGAATTAGAAAGTTTAAAATTTAGATTTTAGAATTTAGAATTTTAAAAGTTAGAATTTAAAAGTTTAAAATATAGAATATATATATTTCAGCTTGTGGGATAGCTATTTTTCTGGGCCCATTTTGGCTCACACCCAGGTTTCGAAGACAGGACAGTGGAAAAACACGCACAGGAAACAATCACATTGGGGAATATATGTGGGGGCATAGATTTTCCCAGCTTATATCACTGACAGGGGACCTTCCTTTTTGCAGAATTCTGCGAATAGCAGTTTTTCATCATTAGACACAGTTCCTTAGCGTTCTGGCCCTTGCATGAGCCTCTGAGACAGCTATTTTTAGGTCCCTTTTTGGTCCACTCCCAAGAGGGTTCAGAGACAAACAGTGGAAAAACACGCACAGGAAACACTCACAGTCAGAAATCACTTGGCAGGCATAGATTTTCCCAGCCTGACGTCACAAACAGATGACCATCCTTTTTGCAGAATACTGCAGATAGCCTGTTTATATGGTCTGACAGAGTTCCTTGGCGCACCAGCACTTGCATGAGCTTCTAGATGAGCTATTTTCTGGGCCCTTTTTGGCATACTCCCAAGAGGTTTCTGAGACAGGACAGTGGAAAAATATCCACAGGCAACACTCACAGTCGAAAATCACTGGATGGGCAAAGATTTTCCCATCCTGACGTAGCCAACAGGTGACCTTCATTTTTGCCGAATACTATGGATAGCTGGATTACATGGACAGACACAGTTCTTTGGTGATCAGGACGTTGGATGTGCCTCTGGGAGATCTTTTTTTTTCTGGGCCCTTTCGAGCACACTCCCAAGAGGTTTCAGAGAAAAGACAGTGGAAAACACGCACTGGCAATACTCACAGTTGGGAGTTACAGGGCAGTCATAGACTATCCCTGCCTAACGTCACAAACAAAATGGACCATCCCTATCACAGACAGAAATCACTGGGCGGCCATGGAATTTTCCATCCTGACGTCACAAACAGGGGACCTTCCATTTTGCAGAATACTTTGGATAGCCAGTTTTCATGGTCAGGCACAGTTCCTTTGCACTCCGGTCCTTGTATCAGTTTCTGGGAGAGCTATTATTCTGGGTCCTCTCGGCCCATTACCAAGAGTTTTTGAGACAGGGCAGTGGGAAATTCGCACAGGCAACACTCTTAGTCGGGAATCAGTGTGGGAATATATTTTCCCATCCTGACGTTACAAGCAGGGGCCCTTCCATGTTGCAGAATACTGCGGATAGCAGGATTTAATGGTCAGACACATTTCCTTGGAGCTCCAGCTTTTGGATTGGATGAGCCTCTGGGAGAACTATCTTTCTGGTCACTTTTTGGCCACTCTCCCAAGAAGTTTTGGAGACAGGAGAGTGAAAAAACACCCACAGACAACTCTCAAGTTGAGAATCACTGATCTGCGTAGATTATTCCAGCCTGACGTCACAAACAGGGGAACTTCCCTATTGCAGGTTACAGCGAATAGCCGGTTTTTATGGCCAAACACAGCTCCTCGGCACTCTGGCCATTGGATGAGCCTTTGCAAGGGCGATTTTTCAGGGCTCATTTCAGCCCACTACCAAGAGCTTTCAGAAACAGGACAGTAAAAAACACGTCCAGGCAACACTCATAGTTGGGAGTCATGGGCATGCATAGATAATCCAAGCCTGACATCACAAACTGGAACCTTCCTTTATGCAGAATACTGAGGATAGCCAATTTTCATAATCAGACACAGTTCCTTGGCAGTCAGGCCCTTGCCTCTGAAAGAGCTATACTTCTGGACCCATTCCGGCCCACTCCCAAGATGTTCCAAGAACGGACAGTGGAAAAACATGCACAGGCAACACTCAGAGTTTGGAATCACTGGATGGGCATTGATTTTTCCCAGCATGACGTCACAAACAGGGGACCTTCCTTTCTGCAGAATACTTCGGATAGCCGGTTTTCATGGTCAGGCACTGTTCCTTGGCACACCAGCCCTTGGATGAGCCTCTGGAAGAGCTATTTTTCTGGGAAGAGGTTTCAAAGACAGGACAGTGAAAAAACACCCACAGGCAACACTCACAGTCGAGAGTCACTGGGCGGGCATAGATTATCCCAGTCTGACGTCACAAACAGGGGACAGTCCCTATTGCAAATTACTGTGAATAGCCAGTTTTCATGGTCAAGCACATCTCCTTGGAGCTCCGGCCATTGGATGAGCCTTTGCGAGAGCTATATTTCTGGGCCCATTTAAGCTGACTACCACGAGGTTTCAGAGATAGGACAATGAAAAATACGCACAGGCAACACTCAGTCAGAAATCATAGGGCGGGCTTAGATTTTTCCAGCATGACATCTCAAACACGTGACTTTCTTTTTGCAGAATACTGCTGATAGACAATTTTCATAATCAGACACAGTACCTTGAGCTCTGGCCCTTGCATGAGCCTCTGAAAGAGCTATATTTCTGGGCCCTTTGTGACCCACTCTCAAGATGTTTCAGAGAACGGACAGTGGAAAAACACACACAGGGAAAAAAAATCACAGTCAGGAATCACCGGGCAGGTGTGGATTTTTCCCAGCATGAGGTCACAAACAGGGGACCCTCCTTTCTGCAAAATACTTTGGATAGCCGGTTTTCATATTCAAACAGAGTTCCTTGGCAATCTAGCCCTTTCATGAGCCTCTGGGAGAGCTATTTTTCTGGGCTCACTTCCAAGAGGTTTTGGAGACAGAACAGGGGAAAATGCAACAATCACAGTCTGGAATCACTGGCGGGAGTAGATTTTGCCAGCCTGACATCACAAACATGGGACCTTCCTTTTTGCAGAATACTGCGGGTAGCTGATTTTCATGGTCAGGCTCAGCTCCTTGGTGCACTGGCCCTTGAATTAGCCTCTGGGAGAGCTATTCTTTTGGGCCCTTTTGGCCCACTCCCAAGAGGTTTCAGGGAAGGAACAGTGGAAAAACATGCACAGGCAACACTCACAGTCAGAAATCACTGGGCGAGCATAGATTTTCCCAGCCTGACGTCATTAATATGGGACCTTCCTTTTTGCAAAATAATTGGCATAGCCGGTTTTCATGGTCAGTCACAATTCCATGGCGCTCCGGTCCTAGTATGAGCCTTGGTGGGATGTATGTCTCTGGGCCCTTTCAGCCCAATTAAATAGTTTTCTGAGAGAAGACAGTGGAAAAACATGCAATACCAAAACTGACAGTCGGGAATCACTGGGTGGACATAGATTTTCCCAGCCTGACATAGAAAACAATGGACCTTACTTTTGCAGAATTAACTCATATTTATTAATGTTCCTGTGACTATTGATTAAAATACCTAGTGGTAGGCTGGAAAATATAAATGATATACTAAGGAACACATTCTTATACTCAACAGATGTCTGCTATAAAGGCAGAAATAACCTTTAAATAGCATACATATATTCGTTAAATTAAGATTTTTTATAGTTGACTATATTCCAAGAAATGCTTAATATTTCCTTTTCTTTGCCAACTAACTTTTCTATCTTTTCCACATGCACAATAGTTTTTATTCATAGTGGTGTTTCTTCTACTTATATTAAACTATTGAATAAATTCTTGCTCCTAGTAATAATAAAACCAATCTTCTAAGGTATATATACTCAAATATATAGAGGACTTAATATTAAGATGTAAAACAAATATTAAATATTTCCTAAGATGTTTTGTTCCGGTATATGGCTGCTAATCTCTCACCGAAATATATTAGGAGTACATATGAAAAATTATTATTACTTCAGACTTAAGATGAATTTTAAAGAATGTATTTATATGAAAATATAATAAAGAATTTTTATATATACCATTGGTAATTAGTATATTAATAACCGTTGTCAAACAGAAGTCTAAATAACAATTACTAAATATAATATATGAAATAAAACTTATTTTATCATATTCTTGAAAATAATTAGTAAACATCATTATTGTTTTTGTAGCTATTGAAATACCTTGCTTTTGTTCAAAACAAATATATTCCTCAGATTTCTCTGTCAGGTTCTCCAATCCCTTTTGCATGTAAAAGTACACCTAGATTAGATTAACTATTGTCTCTTACTCAAGCCTCCCCACCTTGGTGGGATTTGACTTGGCAAAGGAACCTGAGCACAAAGACAGGTGAAAACCCTGAGCAGTCATGTGGCTCGAAATATAAATAAAAATAAAATATTTGAAATCAAAAGTTAGAGTCAGAAAACATACCATAATTAAACATTAAGAAAATCTAATAAAAAACTCAAGAAAATACCTTTGCTAATTATAAAGACAATTAAAACTGACAGAGCAGATATTTTCAATAGAAGCCACCCAAATCCATTATTCTTTCTCTGATAAAAAAAAGCGAGTCTGCACTTTAAAATGTCTATAACTCAGTGGTTCCTTTTACATGTACATTCACAAATAAAAAAGATCAACTATGAACTTAAGTTTTCTGAAGACAACTAAAAGTTGAATTTCAGATACAAGAATATTTAGAAACCAGAATGCATATACACTAATGACACAGAAAAACTATTTAAAAGTGCTAAATTTGTTTACTTTATTCAATGTGTTACCATACACCTACTTTTCAACGTGTTCTATAGTTTCTTCAGATATGCAATGCATGAAAACCATGTGGATAATTCATTTTCATCTGATATTGCCTCCTACATTCTCCACTAAAGGGAAAAGAATTATTAGTATCATAGAATGTCAAAATTGTGAAAATACAAGTCAAAATCATGTACACATAAATACTCTAAACATAATAAAATAATTTAAATTTTTAACAGCTTTTACATTAACACTGATTTCTTCTCATTAATCATCATTTAAATTTTCTCCAAATTTATATTTTAAATTGCTATTAATTATATCTTCTTGTGGCCAA